>NC_056744.1:1422091331-1422331331 GCF_019279795.1 Protopterus annectens
AAGTGGCAACTGTTGACAAACGTGCACGGCAAGATAGGTATGAAAGGTGTCATTATTCAGTTGTCCATGTTATTCTCTTTATGCGTCTGATATCTGTAAGTTTTCCTGCATATGTGTGTATGTGTGTGTGTGTGTGTGTGTGTGTGTGTGTGTGTGTGTGTGTGTGTGTGTGTGTGTGTTTGTGTGTGCATGTCATACTAACACAAAATTCCAATTGTCTTGTATAAACCTTCATATAAAGGGAATCAAAATTATTACATTTTCTCTGTAGAGCTGTATGTTCAGGACAAAGCCAAAAGACATTCAGGTTAGTAGCAAAGTATCTGTTTTACATTTAAGTGGCTGGCAATGTCTGAGTTGTGTGATGTGATGCAAACCTTGTAGAAAAATGCAGTTATGGGGCAGAAAAATGATAGGCAACCTGAGAGCAGGATGTTTCCTGTAGTAGAGTAATGAAAGACATCCTGTGAATGGGGTGGTTCCTATAGTGGAGGAGTGAAAGACAACCTTAGAACAGGGTGATTCCTGTAGCAGAGGAATTAAAACAACCTGAGAACAAGGTGGTTCCTGTAGTACAGGAGTGAAAAAGAACATTAGAACAGGGTGGTTCCTGTAGCAGAGGAATGAAAGACAACCTCAGAGTGGGGTGGTTCCTGAAGTAGTTTACTTTTTTATTTTGCATTATAGCTTAGAAGTTGCTTTTGTAATGCATTTTTGTAAGGCTATGAACACTGGAATAGATAGATTTAAATGAGGATGTTTTTGTATGACAGATGTTTGATGCAATGGAGAGTTTAGTGCTGAATCACTGTCCCCTTCCTTTAATGAATCCCATAACCTGTAAGTGCTAATGCTGTCATCTCTTCAAATCTTGGCATTACTTTAAAGCTGTGGATTGTTCAGTATTGTGAAGGGAATGCTAAGCATAGATGTCTTCATGTTAATGTTTTCCTTAATAAACTTAGTGGGCACTACCTATTCCTTTTTAACTAATCTGTTCAAACTCAGAAGAAGCCACGTCAGAACATTTCAGCCAGGGCAATTAATTCTTTGCAAGCAGCCCTTGATGCCCTACTTCAGTCCAGAGGTCAGTCATCAGTCTATTCACATAAGAACCCCAATATAGCTCAAGCCTTTTTCATCAATAAGTTTTCCATAAAACAATAGACTCTTTTCCTCTTAATCTATAGAAGGCTCAGTGGGCTAATCTGTCTTTGCTTTAACTACTGAATTAAAGAAGCAAATGAGACAAGGGTACAGTTCTGGGAGGCACTGGAAGCAAAAAACAACTGATGAGCTACTGCACCAACATAAGCCAAACAATCCAGCTAAGGCCAACTACCATAGAAAGAAACAAGAAGCACTTACAGTCCCCCCCCCCCAGAAATACATTTCTGGTAATTAGTTAACTAACGTACAGATGCAATCCATACTGCTGCTACCTTTACTTGGGCATACATATTTAAAGCTTGCATTGTACTTTCTTAAACTGTATTCTGATTAATTGATGTGTCATTTTTCACTGTTGTTGCTGCTTTGATTAAACAATCTAAAACAAAACATAGCAGAACCACTCGGCACTCTCTTTAACTATAACCTGAGAACTGGCTTTGTGCTTTCAGAATAGAGAACAGAAACAGTAATCCCCTTGCACACAGGGAGCCCAACACCCTGGGAACTATCGACCCATAAGCCTAAGCAGCCTTATCTGCAAGGCCATGGAAAGAAATGTTATGGACCTTATTCACAAGGACATAGGTGACCTTCATACTGTCGACCTGACCCATTTTGGCTTCGTCAAGGGTAGATCTTGCTTATTACGTGGTGGACTTCTTTAGGAATGTCATCAAAGCTCAAGATGAGGGTAAAACGGTACATACTGCCTATCTTGATTTAGCCCAGACTTTTGATACAATCCCCCTACAGCTATCATAGAGAAACTCTCACAGCTTGAAATTAACCCATACATTACTTGATGGGTCCACCTGCACCAGTGTACGAGTAACCAGTGGGTTACCACAAAGATCTGTACTGGGCATTCTACTGTTTGGAATCTGTTTCTCTGAAGTCCAGGCAAAGACAGATAACCTGTAGATTACCAAGTTTGCAGATGACTGTAAACTGTGCGCAGTCATAGAGTCCCACAATGATGTTAACATGTTACATAATGGGCTGATGCAGACAAATAATTGGTGCCAAACTCATGGACTATATCATAATGCAATAAAATGCCTCATCCCCATTGGCAGAGAAGTAGCCCCTGCTGATTATGATGTAGATAGCACCCCTCTAAGCTGAAACTCAGTGGTGCAAGACTTAGGAACACAGGTTGATAGCAATCTAAACTTCGATCACCATGTGTGTATAGTAGTAAAAAAGCATTCTAATTGTGCATCTCATAAATAAGGGCATCGCATCCAAGACCAGGGAGGTTATAGCTGCACTGTACTTGACCCTTATCAGACCACTAGCTGAGTACAGTGCTCCCTTCAGGATGTACCTCTCCAGACACCAACAGCACCTGGAGAGACCACAGAGGTTTCTTATCAAGGGAAACCAGGGCCTCCAAAACATGACGTACATGGAAGGACTTAAAGCCCTGTCACTGTATTCTGCTATCATACACACTGCTGACAGTCGACCTTTGCCTGGTCTACAGAGCAGTCTCACACCCTGCTCTAATTGAATTGCTGCACATCCACTAATCAAATGGGACAAGAATAACGCACTCCAGAGATTTCAATCTAGACTGTGACATTAACAGAACATGTGCGAGAGACATTTATATCTCCCAGCGATTACCACTCCTCTGAAATAAGATCCCACTCCATGTGAAGCACAGCTCCTCAATGACCCTATTCAAATGCAACCTTGACAACTGGATGGATGACCGTACATTTATCCCGGGGGTGGCATTTATGTTCCTCATGGACAGTGGCAATCCATGCTGATCACAGTATCACTCTGCTAAGAACCATCTAAATTTAGTCAATAAGGGTACTTGGGGTTTTTTTACTTGCTAGCCTTGTAAAGGTCCTAGAGCCATTAGCCTAGTAACCTCCTATGAACCTATGAATGTATGACAGCAGCAATATATCCTTCTACAGGCTTCATTCCAGCAGAGTGGAGAACTGCCATTGTCATCCCTTTGCACAAAGGTGGTGCCAGTACTGACCTGGGAAACTATCTCCCAATCAGCTTGACAAGTCTGATCTGTAAAGTCATGGAGCATATTATTACGGATCTCATAAACAAGGACATAGGCAATCCCCAAGCACTCAACCCCACCGAATTCGGATTTGTCAGGGGAAGATCTTGCCTATTGAACCTAGTTGACTTCTTTGAAACTGTCACAAGGCCCTACATGAGGAAAAGTCAGTACATACAGCTTACCTTGACCTGGTCAAGGCCTTTGATACAATCCCCCACTAGGACATCATAGAAAAGCTAACACAACTTGCTGTTATTTCCTATCTAGACAGATGGGTGGTCAACTAGGTCACAGATAGGATCCACAAGGTCAAAATAGGTGCTGCCACCTCTAACAACAGACCTGTCACTAATGGTGTTCTCCAGGGATCTGTCCTGGGACCTTTACTGTTTGGCATATACTTTTCAGAGATCCAGGCAAAGACAAAGAGCCTGTGGCTGACCAAGTTTGCAGATGACTGTAAGCTGGGTGCTGTAATTGATTCCCCATTTGATGTTAACATACTGTAAGAGGGTCTCACAGCTACAAATAACTGGTGCCAAAGTCATGGCCTCAAGTTAAATGCAAAAAAAATGTATTATCGTACCATTCGGCAAAAACGCCTACCTATTACCATATCAACGGTGACCCGCTAAGCACACAACTTGTGGTGAGAGATCTGGGTACTCAGATTGACAACAATCTCACAATTGACCATCATGTGGCAGCTGTAGTCAGAAAAGACTTTTACTTGGTTCATCTTATAAGTAAAGGGATTGCATCCAGAAAAAAGGAGGTCATTACCTCCCTGTACTCCTCTGTTATTGGACCTATGATTGTGTATAATGCCCCATTTGGTATGAACTTCTTTAAACACCTGCACCAACTGGAAAGGCCACAGAAATACCTCACAAAGAGAATTCATGGCCTCCAGCACCTGTCCTATGTGGACAGGCTTAAATCACTATCACTCTGCTCGGTCTCATACAGATTGCTCGGAGGTGATTTGTAACTCACCTACAAGGCAATATTGGACCCTGCCCTACTAGAGATGCTCCATATCCTTAAGTCTAACTCCTCGTGCATTACCCACATGATGGGCCTAAATCTAATATGCAACATCAACAAAAGCTGCTAGAGAGACAGGTTTGTCTCCCAGAGGCTGCCTGTCTCTGGAATAGACTTCCCATACATGTCAAACAGAGTACTTCACTGGCCCTCTTCAAACGCAATCTTAATGAGTGGATGACTAACCATAAATTTGTCCCAGGGGTTCCACCTTTGTCCCTCACTGACAGGGGCAACAGGTGCTGACTGAGGCTTCTTTTTTGGGGATAAACTCTTGGCTAGGCATGTAATGGCCCCAGGGCCATTAGTCTAGTAACCTCCTATGATGCTATGATCCTATCCACAATATAGCTGGTGCATGGTAATTGTTCATCTTTTCAGCTTTATCCTGTGGGTGGCTAAAATGCCAGTTTCTGCTTCAAGACGATAGCTGTTAATGAAATCAAAAAGACAGCTTAATATTAGATGCCAACTCAAGGGCTAAATTCAGTTACATAAATCCAGCCTTCTTAACAGCTGCAGTATCCCACATAGCCAAATCTCTGACTCATATCTTTTATCATTTGCTAACAAATGCCATAGTCCCCACTCCTATTAAACATGCCATCATAGTACCCTTTCCTAACATTTTCTCCCCTAAGAAATGCAAGGATTGTAGACCAGTATCAAACATGTGTCCCCCTTCTAAACTTGTCAAAAAAAGTTATATAAAGAACGGTTCATAGGTTCATAGGTGTGTACTAGGCTAATGGCCCTGGAGCCTTTACAAGCCTAGCCCATAGGATTACCCTGGCATCGTGCCACCCAACCTTAGTTCTCAGTGCCTCTGTCGAGTAGAGTCACTGGAGTGATCCCCGGGGTGAATTTTCTATTTCCCATCCACTCATCAAGATTTCTCTTGAAGAGGGCCAGTGAGGCACTCCGCTTGACATGTATGGGAAGTATATTCCATAGCATGGGCAGCTTCTTGTTCTTGTGGTAATGAAGTTGAGGTCTCTGGAGCGTGTAGTGCGGAGGGATTGGGATTTCTTTAGATGTAGCATTTGTAACAGAGCTGGGTTAGACATGGCTTTATAAGTCAAGCAGAGATCGCCTCAAAGTAGACAATATGAGACAGAGAATAGTTGGAGTTTTGTGAGTCTGTCCATATAGGATGTGTTTAAGGCCTAGGATCCTCTTTGTGAGGTACTTTTGCGGCCTCTCCAGTTGTTGCAGATGTTTAGTGAGGTGCATGTCAAATGGGAAATCCCAATCCCTCCACACTACACGCTCCAGAGACCTCAACCTCATTACCACAATCAACATGAAAGCTGGAGGGACAGGTTCATAACCCAGAGGTTGACTGCATAAATATCATTAGTCTCTTCTACAGCTAACAATGTGGTTTCTGTAATTTTTTCAGTACCATGATCACTGTCTACAATGTTACCAGTAAAATGTGTTGCAACATGAATGAAGGACTCGTTACAGCCTGACTCTGTTGATATGACTAGGGCCTTTGAAACTTGATAACTACACCCTCTTACTTAACAAACTGCATTAACTCAGTTTTGGCCAAAACACTCTTCAGTGGTTCAGACGATATCTTGGATGACATAACCTTCCAGGTATACAGCTACAATTCTTATTCAGACACAGTTGCCTTCAACATGGACTGGTCAGGAGGACCGTTGCTTTTCTTTCTATTCAGGACCTTTCTCACCTTGACATAAGGATATACACTGACTGCATTGTCTTCCTCAAATCCAATAAGACCCATATCAGACTACAGCAAACATGACAAACTAATTTTTCTATCCTCTCTAACTGGACTGAGGGCATTAGACAATTAATCAACCTTTACAAATCCGGTGTCTTGTTATTTGGTACCTCCCATAAGCTAACAAAGCCCCCACATATGGCACTAATAGACAGCAATAACAACTAGATTCCAAACATCTCCTCATCAAAAATACATAGATGTTCTATTTAGCCCAACATTGTCATTTACCTTACACACAGACATAATAATTAGCAAGATACATGCATAACTCAAGCTTTGCTTAGGAATTTCTTGCCTCCTGTCACACATTGCATGGCTGTCCTTTACCAGAAATGTCCAGATTTCCAGGAATGAATATGTTGTTCTCTTATTTTTCACATTGGCACTGATGCTCAGAAAATATAGAAATTGGATTGAAGTATATCAGGTTTAGAAAACTCTGGGCTTAGTTATTTTGTGTATCTAGATCTCAAGTGCATCCACTAGCTAGCCTTTTCTGAGACATAATGTAGGAAATTTTGAAAATCTGTCAGTATCCAAAGTGATCGCAAAACGTTTTCCACTACTGTTGTGGTATTATTACAAGTCTTAAAAATCATAATAGAATTTGACAGGTTACTCAAAAAAATATGAAGTGCTGCTCAGGCATAATATTTAAAATATCTTGTGCTTGGATTCAATTCCATTAAAATGTTAGAGAAAAATGCCATCATAGTCAAACAGTCTTTATAGGGTCATAGGTTCATAGGCATTTACTAGGCTAATGACCATAAGGGCCTTATAAGCCAAACCACGCATCCCAAATCTCTTACAAGTTCTGATACCCTTGATAAGTGTAAGCAGGGGCCTGGGAGATGAAACATTTACAGGTTGCTTGTATTTATTAGAGACATAGGTGCCACACTATGGATGAATTTCCTGTTCCCCAAACAATTGTCCCAAGTTGCACTTGAATTGGGTAAGGGAAGAATTCTGCTTCACATGGATGGGGAGCCTGTTCCAGAGACAGGGTAGTCTTTGGGATACATACTTGTCTCTCTAGCAGGTCCTATCACAGGCAAGGTTTAAGTCTTTAGAACAGGTAATTCTGGTACTGTTTGTTTTGTGGATATGCAGGAGGTCCATCAGAGTGGGGTAAGACAATGCTCTGTATGCCAGGCATAGATTTCCCCTCACAAGCTTGTAGGAGACAGAATACAGGGATAGGGCCTTGAGGTGGTCTGCATAAGACATTTTACTTATGTCCTGTATTCTTTTAGTGAGGAACCTCTGTGGACATTCTAGTTGATGAATAGGCCTGGTTAGGTACATACCAAAGGGGGCATAGGTTCATAGGTTCATACTAGGCTATCTGCCCTAGGGCATTTATAAGCCTAGCCAGAGTGTTTGGCTTTCGCCACCCATTTTAAATGAATTTTGCTATGCCCTTTTTCGAGGTTGGTATACTGTGCCTCTGTCTAACAGTGACACAGAAGTGATACCCGGGGTAAACCTATGATCTCCCATCCACTCATCAAGATTCCTCTTGAAGAGAGTCAATGAGGGACTCTGCCTAACCTTGACTGGGATTTTATTCCAGAGTGAAGGGAGCCTCTGGGTTATGAATCTGTCCCTCCAGCATGTCCTATTTATTTCAGTGCTAAGGTTCAAGTCTCTCGAGCGCGTAGCTTGATGGGATTTGGATTTTCTGAGGTGCAGCATGTCCATTAATTCTGGGTTGGACATGGCTTTATACGTCAGGCACAGATCGCCTCTGAGCAGGCAGTATGCCACTGAGTAGAGCTGGAGTTTCTTTAACCGGGCAGCATATGGCATCTGTTTGAGCCCTTTGATCCTCTTGGTGAGGTACTTTTGGGGTCTTTCCAGTTGCTGCAGGTGTCTGGTAAGGTACATCCCAAAAGGGGCATTGTACTCAATTATGGGCCCGATGAGGGATGAGTAAAGAGGCACAATGACCTCCCCTGATTTAGATTTGAATCCCTTCATGATTAGGTGGGCTATATAAAATGTTTTTCTAACCACTTTGGCCACATGGTTTTCAAATGAGAGATTGCTATCAACTTAGGTCCCCAGGTCCCTAATTACTTCTTCCGTACTTAGGCCCTTTTGTAGGATGTTTGAGTTGGCTGGAGAGTCGATTATACCAACTAGTTTGCAGTCATCTATGAGCTTGGTCAGCCACAGTCCTTCCGTGTTGGCCTGTACCTCCGAGAAATATATACCGAACAAGAGAGGTCCCAGGACTGAGCCTTGTGGGATGCCACTTGTAACTGGTTTGTAGTCTGACATGGCTCCAGCAATTCTAACCATGTGGGTTCTGTCCTTGAGCCACTTTCCAACCCATCTAGTGACATAGGGGTTTATATTTAAGCTGGTGAGCTTATCTATAATGCCCGAGTGGGGTATTGTATCAAAGGCTTTTGCGAGGTCCAGGTAGGCTGTGTGGACCACCGTCCCCTCGTCAATGGCCTTGGTGACTGTTCCAAAGAAGTCAACCAGGTTTAAGAGGCAGGATCTGCCCTTAACAAAGCTGAACTGGGTAGGATCCAGTGTCTGTAGGTCCCCAATATCTTTATTTATGAGGTCCATGATGATCCTTTCCATAGCTTTGCAGACCAAGCTAGTCAGGCTTATGGGGCATTTTACACAATGATAGGTCTGATTAATGCTGAATACAGTGGAGCAATGACTTCCTTGGACTTAGATGCCATACCTTTGTTTATAAGTTGTGCAACACAGAATGATTTCCTCTCTACTCTAGACACGTGATGGTCAAAGGCTAGATTACTGTCTATGTGAGTCCCTAAGTCCCTGACTACTGTGTCAGCTCTAAGGGGTGTGTTGTCAATATGATAGTTACCAGGGAAGGATGATATCCCAAATGATATGATTATATTTATGCAAAATTATCCAGGCTATAAATAATATTGAAGGTTCCTTCCTAACATGGAGTTAAATATAAGACTTACTTCTAATGCAAGGAAGAGAAATCTCTTATTTTTATAATCTAAGTATATATAGGCTATAAGATACTTGTTAAAATAATAGTCTGATAATGACCAGTCTGGATGTGTTAATTGCACAAAAATCCAAGGAAACCTAAAAAATGCATTTGTATTTTCCATGAAAACCATGTATATACTTTTATATATATATATATATATATATATATACATATATATATATATATATATATATATATATATATATATATATATGTATATATACAGGTATATTTTACCGGTCATAGTTATAGATTTCTTGCGCTTCAATTGATTGTGCCTGATTTAAGAGGTGGTGATATTATTAATATTGTGGAATTAGCGGAGGCAAAATGGATAATTAATTTTTCTGCACATAGACCCCCTGGTTTGAATGGTAATATACCTTTAAAGCCAGCATGGAAGGCTCATATGCTTTCTCATTAAGCTTATTAAGTGGTTTTAATTTGTTAATTGTCTATACTATTTAACTGGTTTTAGTTTTTTATCTTTCATATGGTCTGAAGAAGTGCATAGTAGATGCAGGAAAGCACTTACCACTCAAAGGATTATACTTCAGCTGTATTTGGTTGTTTCATCATTTTTATCTTTGTTGGATTTTGTTTTTGGATCGGATCAACCTTTATTCGCCAAGCTTGTCTTTTACTTTGTGCACTGTTAGAATCAAAGAAGAGAAAGAGTAATATTAGCTCATATTTGAGATTCAAACAAACAAAAAAAAAGTGGTAGGCAGTTCCTCGCAATAAGTGAATATAATTGTTCATGTCTTCCAAGTTGTTCTTAGTTCACAACAGTTCAATGTTCTTCATGTTTCACTGCTGCAGTCATCACCTGTGGGTTATTCCTGCTCTGGTAGCCCTCGGCTAGCCCGAATACCAGAGTCAATGTTTTTCTGCGTCGGCTGCTGTCACTTGTTGACTGATGTCAGATTGTCAGTGCTGTAAAGCAAGGCAGCTGATGCCACTACATCAGTCTTTCTTGCTGAGGAGCCCGTAGCAGAAGCAGTTCGCAAGTGTGATGGTCGGTCACTACCAGAGTTTGAAATAAAGCTGAAAATGTCTAAAGCTAAGTACCCCATTGGGGATCCCTTTTTCTTGCACTAACTGATGTCTGAAAAAGTTAACAGTTGTCTTGCCTGTGAAAGCAGACCCCACACTGAGACTTCCTTTCATACCGCATCACTTGTTTAGACCCAGACCACGACATCCCCCATTGCCGGTTCTGTGCCCTCTTTAACGCAAGAACCATTCATCATAGAGCTCTTATTGTAGACAGGTATTTTTGTGTTCCGTCTTCGCATTCTGAAATGGCATCTGTCAGCCAACAATCCATAGATATTTGGAAAAAATGTAGAGATAAAGATAGTGACAGACCACAGAAGGCTAAGCCTTCCGATGATGCTACCGCTAAGCAGGTTTTCAATTTTCCAGAATTCAGTGAGATGCTTTTGCAGCCCCTGATGCCCGATACCATAGCTATGCAGGCCTGTACTGTGACCCTTTCGGAGTCCGGTATGCCGCAGAAATCTTCTTCGTCTTCCGAGCCTTTGGTTGTCTCTGCCTTGGTTGTGTCCAGAGCCGTGACCCAGGCACCGGCTTCCAAGGAGGCCTTTTGCACTACCTATTCTAGACAAAAAAATGATGTCTTTTCTTCTGACTACCATTTCTCTCAGACTGATGGATACTATTAGGCCTAGAAGCCAGGCCACTCCTAGAAAATCTACCTCTAGTCCAGGGGCGGCTCGTGCTATAGGGCTGCGGGACTGCAGCCCTCCCACCTGTGAAATAAAGTCCCCAGTCCCCATAGAACTAAAAATGAAAATAATAAAAAATCTCTCAGGCTGCACGCATGCGTGCTTAGTTCCTGGCTGCTGTGTTAGGCAGACCAGAACACCAAGCATGCATGCTCAGGCATTCCTGAGCTCCAGACTACTCAGTCAGGCAGTCCGGATAGGGAAGGGAGTAAACACCTCCCTTCCAACCCAGAGATCTGTGCAGTGACGACCGCACAAACCAGACAGTGTCCAGACTGCAGGCGATGCAGTCTTGACCAATAGCAGGAGGGTCCAGCCTCCTCACATCTCGTGGGGGGGTATGCGCGGGCTACAGGATCATGCCAGCATGGAGGACCGAGAAGTTGCAGGATGGATTTGTTGCATGCCAGCCCAAGGAGCTGCAGGATCAGATCGCCTGGCCGTGAGACAGGTAGGGTGTACGATGTGTGTGTGTGTGTGTGTGTGTGTGTGTGTGTGTGTGTGTGTGTGTGTGTGTGTGTGTGTGTGTGTTTGTTGATCTGTGTGCTTGTGTGTGTCCTGCAGTGAGTTGGTGTTCCATTCAGAATTAGTTCCTCTGTCTTCTTCCAAGAGGAGGCTTTGGCCTCACACAGTTCCAAATTACATTAAGTAGGCAGGTCAGAAAATAACTGACTACCACCACTAACATTTCCTTGATATGGTAGAGGACAAATAATTAGAGTATGACATACCACTACCAAAAGGCTGTGACTTGGTCAGCTAGGTAATCCTTCAACTGTCGCATACATACTAAACCTTTTTCTTCAGTATCTAAAGAGTGTAAAAAAATTATACTTCCAAAACTAAGTCTGAATTGACATAGAATGCTTAAATGGTAGATGTCCTTTGCTGGAAATGTATTTAGTAAAAAAAAAATGCATGCTCAGTACAGCAGCATAATTCATTAAATGCATCACATTCAAATACTGTGGCATAAGCTACACATCCAGTGTGTTCATCCTTCAATGAAGAGATTACAATAACAATGAATTTACTGCCCCATATTCAATGAAAGTCATGGGGAAGAGTTGCTTGGATAAACAAAATTCCTTGTATTTAATTGCCCTAAAGCTGTTTATTCTAGCAGCTAACTTTGTTCTGACACTTCTTGCATGTAGTTTTCTAAAAATTACACTCCATTTCAGACATTTTGTGCTCTTGGTATGGCTGGTGTCATTTCAGTATAACTGCACCTTTTTTTCTGCATCTTAAGTGTCATCCTACCTACCACATCTTTTCAGTTATACTAGGAAGTAAGCCAAATTGTGTGTGAAATGCCCCAATTGCTGTATAAGGGTGGCTAGAGAGAACATATGGTGGTGGATATAGAATACCTCAGGCTTGAACCCTGCACCTTGGTTGCAGGTGGCAAGGACCTGAATTCCCTACACACCACCATTTGTAAAAAAAAAAAATTGCAGATTTTTGCCTCAAATTTGTTCTGTTCTGTTCCTCATAAACTCTGTGGTTTCTGTATTTTTGTTACCTTATACAGTCAATCAGTAGTGCAGTGGTGCACTGGTAGCATTGTTGCCTGGCATCTGCAGGTTCTCTAGTTTGATTCTTGGCTGGGGTGCCTTCTGTGTGGAGGCTGCATGTTTTCTCATCTTACAAAGATATATGTCTCGAATGTTTCTTCCTGGGCTGCTGCTGATAATTGGCTTTTGTTCCAAGTCAGACTTCCCTGGTTAACAAATGTTAAATAAAAAAAATAACAGGCATTTGAATTTCAGACTTCATATTCTTCAGAAAGTACATGGTAACACAAAACCTTTTATTCTAGCAATTTTCTAAGTTTATAACATGGGTATTTGAAATTTGTCCCTATTTTTGGGACTGTATCGCCCATTATTGTCTTCATCCAGGTTTTTTGTGATAAGGTTGAGAGCTATGGTGAGAACTGAATTCACTGAATATGTTTGGGAGCTGTATTCCCCCATTATTGGCTATGTTCAGGTGTTTTGTGCTAAGAGGATGAAAGCTATGGTGAGAACTGAATTCACTAAATGGTAGACATTTAAGTTTCAGTCTTCCTTTCTTTCAAAAAACAGATGAGTTGGCATAGTGGTATGTTGCTCTGACTGTTTTGCACAGAGTCTTGAG
Source organism: Protopterus annectens (assembly GCF_019279795.1). Lineage (NCBI taxonomy): Eukaryota > Metazoa > Chordata > Ceratodontiformes > Protopteridae > Protopterus > Protopterus annectens. The sequence continues at coordinate 1,422,104,249 of NC_056744.1, forward strand.
TACAATACTTGGCAGTAAAATGTTTGGTGGTAGCACAGCATTTTATTCTAGCAACTTTCCAACATTATACAAGCAATGTTTAAAATGTGTCCCTGGTTTTTGGGCTTTTGCCCCCCCCCCCCCCAATAAATTTTGGCTTTTTTCAGATTTCGTGTGCTGCAAAGTTTAGATATACAGCTGAGTGTCAAGTAGATTTTACAAGAATCTGAGAGCTGCAGGGGAACAAAAGTTTAGTCCTACTTATGCTAAGTCCAATTGCATTGTAAATAGCACAAGTGGTAGTGTACTTGCTTTTGATGCAGAAGGCTGTGGGTTCTACTCCCACAGTAGGTAGCTGCATTGCTGATACTGTGCTATGTTATAAAGGGGGTGGATGTTACAGTCCTTTTTGGTGAAGATATCTAGTAACTATGAACCTGTTATCAGTTTGCCATCCATTCCCTATTGCAATATTACTAGTTTATCATTTTTTAATTCAACATAGGCAAGTTATTCCTCAAGGGCAAAAGGCACTTTATTTGTAGATGAAACAATGAAATATAAAGTTGTTTGCTAGAAGCAACCTCTTCATTAGTTGCATATTTCTTTAATGTGGAATTATTTAGATGACTTTTACTACTTCAGAGATTGTGCATATTTATTGATACTGGTGGACTGTAGACATTTGAGTAGACCTTTCCGATGGAAATGTTCTGAATTGGGCAGTTTTGTCATTATTGATGCATGCATTTTGTTTCATTGTTTACTGGAAAAATGTTCCGAATTGGGCAGTTTTGTCATTATTAGTGCATGCATTTTGTTTCATTGTTTACTGGAAAAATGTTCAAAACAATAAATTTAAAATGCCCTCTAACAACTGTACTGTATTGTACAAGGAATATAATTTAATACAATCAGGAAGGTGTATCAAAGAGCACGTGTATGTTTTGTGTGCAAGGGGCCTATGATTTGAAAATAGCCCAAAGTTAATCTTTATCTGCCACTGGCAAAATGTATTTTCTTTGAATGCGGGTTTCAATGCTGTTTCAATGAATGTGAGTTTCAAGGGCAGAGAAGTTTTAATGCTAATTCTGTTTTCATTGTGAGACTGCATTGCTTTGTTTAGCAGATGTCTTAGTGTTTGTGCTGTAAAATGCAAAATAAAACTTTCAAATGAAGTCCAGATCATTGTAAAAGTAAAGCAGTATAAATTGGGTGAAATAGCCAAGTAATGGTTCATTGGAATGACTAAAGGGGAGAGGCTACATTCGACTGTGAGTTTGTGAGGGGGAAGGGCGGCAAACTCAAAGACAGCCCCGGCTGAACTATACCTCTCAACTGTCCAGATTTTGACAGACTGAATAGATTTTTGCTTCTTATTTTTGGTTTGTTCCTCATAAAATGTGTGGTTTTCTGGCAAATCATTTAGGAATTAAGTCACTAAATAATGACAGACACTGAGTTTCAGACTTCATAACCTTCAGAAAAATGCATGCTAAAGCAAGACCTGTTATATTCTATCAACTGTCTCAGTTTATACAAAAGCAATTTGTAGTACTGTTTATATGTTCCCCAATATATTTGGCCTTTTCCAGATTTCCTGAATTAACAGGTTGAGAGGTACATGCAAATAAATTGCTTTATAGAAGTAGGCATATCTAAACCTCTCAACTCTCCCCGATTTTGGCTCAAAATGTTGCTCTTCCCCTAATAATCCCTCCGCAAAATGGTAATTTTGGAAGAAAACGTAGAGGGTTTACAATTAATAAATAACTAATAATCAGAGTTATAGATTACTTTTATTTCAGAAATGCATGTAAATTCTTTTTTGTCAGCTGCTCAAGTTAGCATTACTAATATTAAAAATGTGTCCCTTCTTTGACAGGTTCCTAGCTGTACTGTGTGGCTATTTTATATTTTTGCATCACATTTTTGGTCCATTTTTCATAAAATTGTGGGGTTTTTTTTAACATTAGTTGCAAATCATTAAAGACTGAAGTTAGAAAATAATTGCAGACATTTGAGTTTCAGATTTCATACCCATCAGAAAATTCATACTAATGCAAGACCTACTATTCTATTATCTTTCTAAGTTTATAAGAACAATATTTAAAAATTGTCCTTATTTTTGGGCCTTTGTCCCACTTCTATATATGGCTTTGTCCAGATGTCTTGCTCTGAGGCTGAGAGGTATGACAAATGCGCCAAGGCCATCACAGTCAGCCAGAGACATTTCAAATTGTGACATACTTGTTGCACCCCACTCCCCCATGTAGTGACTCTGGATGTGTCCAAGCAAGGCAAGGAGCAGTTATGCAGTGTAAATGTGCAAAGTATCCCCCATTCAAGGTAGACACAAGTACTACAGTGGCTTTTCATCTGTCCTTGATTTTGCAGAATATTCTGGTTTCTGTCATATTTTATACTGTTGATTTATGCTTATTATTATTCAAAAAGTGCCTGTTGCTCTGTGTTTAAGTAGCAATGCTTTAATGACCATCAGGTAAGCTTGTCTGAGATTGTAAGATGCAAGTAAGCTTTAATAAGCATACTGTTAAAGAATTGCCAACACTGAAAGCCTTTCTGTTTTTGCCATGCAGAGAATACTTACATAACTAGATAACTTATAAGCCTTGGGTATTGAAACGCATATGACAATATTTGTAATAAGGGACAGGATTGCATTATTTTAAGAAGCTCATTACATTTGTTGGTGACTTGCAGTCATTTTTGCAGGCTTTACCTGTAAACTTAACAGAATGCCAATCTATCATGTGTGGTCCATAACCTATGCAGTAATACTTTAAGTAATGTATCTTGAGTTTGTTTCTTGTTTGCTTTTCATTTTTTACTTTGATCATGTTTTCCCCATGAAACAAATAGATAGTTGTTCAGAGAGCAGGTCTTTTTTGGATAAGAAACATTTTTACAAGTGGGGGTATCACAGAGATTGCTACTTTCATCATGTTACTTGGTACTTTAATAAAGCTGAATATAAATTCTAATTAGAACTGCAGTGCAAGGAGAAGTGAATTGAGTTGAGTGCTGCTTGTTTTTCTTATACTTGATTTTGACTGGCATTCCAGTAATGTATTTAAAAAGTAATTTATTTTTTTATGCCTCACAACCTTTTTGTTTCCATCTAGATATTAAGTAAGCTGTCATACAGCCAATGCATTGAAATATTTTTTTCTTCTACACTTCATTTTGTCTTGATTGCACTCTCATAATGACAGTTTGGCACCCATGACAGCATATTTAATTAAAGTTACAGTTTTTGTGGTTTTGAGCATAGCTTCTCCCCTTCCAAGTTGGCCACACCCCTTCCAGTTGACCCCACCCATTCAGCTGTCTCCTGCAGCCACCTTTGATTTTAAGTCACCAGCCACCACTGCTCTAGCCACCATCTTATTCCTGCCCCATCACCCCAAGCCCAAATGCTTAAGATGGTGGAGGATCTTATCTTCCTTATCAGGGGTAGTCAGGCCACAACTTCTAAAAGGAAAAGACACCCTTCTCCTGAACTAATGACAGAGCAGGATTCTGAGGAATCTGATTATTCAGATTTTGAAGAGGAACAACAACCTGTGACTGCTTATGAGGATTCAGATGCAGAGGAATCCATTCCTTCTGCCTCCCCACCAGAAGACCTTTCCTTTGGGGAAACCCTTCACACCCTCAGGGAACATTTCCACTGGGAATCTCAGGACTTACCTCAGTCTAAGAAAAGACTAAGAGAGTTTCTAGACCTGCACCAGCACAGACCCCTGCCCCCCCCATCTTAGAAGTGGTGGATGATGTTTTCCAAGAATCCAACTTAGCCGCTGATGCCCTCCCACCTGCTCCTAGTAAATCTGACAGGTATTACAGAGTACAGGATTCTCAGAAATACCTATACAGAAATCCTGCTGCAGATCCGTAGGTCATTACACAGGGACCTAAAGGAGCTAAGGCTAGTTCTGCTAAGAATCTTATTCCTTCAGACAAGGATTCCAGAGTTCTGGACAGATGGGGTAAAAAAAATACACATCTGCAACTTTAGGAGATATGCATGGTTGAAGAAACAATCTCTCCCTGATCATATCAAGTCTAAATTAAATGATGCACTCTTGGATAAGGACCACTTATTTGGAATAAAAGCAGAAGAGGCGCTTAAAAAGATGGAAGACAAAGCAAAATCTATTCCGACAGTAAAAGATTTCTTTCAGGTTCAACCTCCTAGGTTCAGCAGAAATTTTACCTCTAAGCACTGGTCCTTTCCTGCACCTAGCAGACAGGAGTAAGGTAAGCCCCGCAGGGACAGACTACCCAGGCCCCTATCCCTGGGACAGCAGAGAACCAAACAGTGGACCACTTCCATCCCAAAGGCAGGGAGTTCTAAGCCATCCTTCTATGGCAAAAACTCTCAATGACTCCCTCTCCCCACTCTGCCCTCTTTTCACTCACCAAAAGCTAGGAGAAAGGCTCTCCCTCTGCAAAGAAAATTGGCTCTCTATAACAAAGAACCAATGGTTCTTAAAGATAATTTTTCAGGAATACAAATTCTCTTTCAACGAACTCCCAGTTCCAAGAGGGTACCCAGACTTACCTCCAAATCAGTGGGCAGAGGCAATGAAACAAGTCCAAACTCTCATATCCCAGGGGTCCGTAGAACCTGTTCCTGTATATCAAACAGGCAAAGGCTTTTATTCCAGACTATTCCTTGTTCCCAGAAAAGAGGCCGCTTGGCACCCCATCCTGGATCTATCCATTCTGAACACCTCCCTGGTGGTCCCCAAATTCAAAATGCTAACTTTGCAGCAGCTGCTGCCTATGCTGACAAAAAATGTTCGTGGTTAGTGACCCTAGACATATAAGATGCCTACCTCCACATCCTCATAAGAGAATCCTGCAGGAAATTCCTGCACTTCAGAGCAGGCTCACAACACTTTTGGTTCTCTGTGCTACCCTGTGGCTTATCAACTGCTCCCAGGGTATTCACCAAATGCTTAGCCCCGGCTATAGCATTTTGTGGACAGAGAAATATACAGATTTACCCTTATCTGAACGACTGCCTCATTCAGGCAGAGTGCAAAGAAAAGTTGCTCCAGGACCTCCTCTTTGTCAGAACCCTCCTAACTTCCTTAGGGTTCACCATCAACGAGAAGAAATCAAAGCAAACACCCTCCAGGAGGATTATTTTCTTGAGAGCATTGCTGGACACTGCATCCCAAATGCCCTTCCTATCCCCAGAAAAGCAGAGCTTCCTGGCTCTCTGCTTTACCCAGCTGGCTTCCAGAAGTCACCTCACGGAGAGGAAGTTCTTGCAAGCCTTGGGGTACATGGCATTTTGCATCCTTCTAATTCCTCTGGCCAGGCTTCACATGAGAAAACATCAGTGGTATCTCAGGAACCTCTGGTGTCAGCACTGTCAGCCTCTAGAGTCCTCTCTCCCTCTGATCCCCTGTATAAGGGCTGAATTTCTCTGGTGGGCAGGGGCCTGTGCCAAGAACAAGGGTCTTCCCTTCATCCTCCGCCCTACTGGGCAGACCATCACCACCGATGCCTCAGACATTGCTTGGGGTGCTCACCTAGCAGGCAGGTGCACCCGTGGTCTTTGGGATGCCCAGCACCTTCCCTTACACATCAATCAGAAGGAAATGATGGCAGTATAAAAGGCTATGACATCCTTCAAACCCCATCTCAGGCCAGGGTCTCCTTATCAAAACAGACAACACCACAGTAATGTGGTACATCAACAAACAGGCAGGGACCCAATCATATCTGTGCAGGCTAGCCATGAACCTCTGGCTGACAGCCTCCTCCATGGGATTACACCTAATAGCCCAATACCTACTAGGGATCAACAACACCCTGGCAGACCTCTTAAGCAGAAGCTTAATGGACCCCCACGAATAGCAACTCCACAGTAAAATCTTTTTGCAAGTCACTCAGGAGTGGTGAACTCTGGAGGTGGATCTCTGTGCTTCTCACCTCAACCACCAACTAAAAAAATTCTGTACTAGGGAGTATCAACAACTAGCATGGAAGGTGGATGTCTTGACCTTCCCCTGGAACTCCGTCTTTGTGTATGCATTCCCTTCTCTGCCTCTTATTCACAAGGTACTGATCAAGATAAGGGAAGCGACACCAAAGGCTCCAGATTGGCCCAGACAGCATTGGTTCCCCTTGCTGCACAGCCTGATGTCACAGCCTCCCAGGCAGCTTCTCCTGATCTCAGACCTCTTGATTCAGGTGGGGGGGTGATGATGCACCCAGACTTGCAGACTCTCAAACTGTCAGCATGGCTAATACTCTAAAAGAAAACAAGGGGCCCCTGTTAAGTAAACAGGTGCTAGACATTATCACAGAGGCCAGAAGGCCCAGTACCAGAAAATCTTACGCAGAGAAATGGAAAAGATTCTGCTCCTGGAGCCAGTCCAGCTAGAGCAGTTCCTCACAACCTTCCATCCCTCTTATCTTGGACTATCTAGCGGAGTTACTCAGTAGTGGCCTCTCCATCTCTTCTGTTAAAATCCGTGCCTCAGCCATTTCAGCTTATTTCAACACAGACCAGCCCCTGTTCTCACATTCTTTGATTAAACAATTCTTCAGAGGGGCTTCTACTATCAGACCTGCCAGAAGGCCACCTACCCCAGGCTGGGACCTGAATCATGTTTTGAAAAAACTAACCTTACCACCCTTTGAACCTGCTGCTTCAGCACAACTGAGATACTTCTCCTGGAAGACTGCTTACCTACTAGCTGTCACCTCAGCCAGAAGGGTTTCAGAACTTCAGGCACTGATGGCCATTGAGCCCTTCATCATTTTTCATGTGGACAGGGACTTCCTGAGGACTAACCCCTCCTTTATGCCCAAGGTGGTGTCTAATGTGACTCTCAACCAGGCCATACATCTACCCACCTTCTTCCCTAGCCCTCAATGCTCTCACTAGATGTGCACAGACAGCTCAGATACTACCTGGACCATACTAAACCCTTCAGGAATACAGACCAACTTCTTGTCAGCTTTGCCCCAGGGGCAGAGGGAAAGCCCATTTCCAAGCAAACCATTTCCAAATGGATATCACACTGTATCCGTTTCTGCTACAGATTACATGGGAAACCACCCCCTAAGTCAATTCATACCCATTCCACTAGGGCAGCCTCCACTTTCACAGCATTCCTCAGAGGAGTTCTCACCAGGGACATCTTGGAAGCTCCCACCTGGACCTCTGTCCATACCTTTACAAAGCATTACTACCTACCTCTTTTCCTCTAAGGCTAGGGCAGAGTTTGCCTCTGCAGTTTTGCAGGGCATGCTTACCCATGCCTAAGGTCTCTAACTAATCCTTCCTCCCCTCTCCTCAGCTTTGGGAATTCTTCCACAGGTGATGACTGCAGCAGTGAAACACAAAGAACATAGTACAGTTGTGTACACTTACCATAAATGTAGATGTTCGAGTGTATTCATTGTTGCAGTCCTGGTTTGCCTCCCTCCTTCCCCCTTATATCCTCTTTCCTTAGGGAGACATTAGCTTCTAATGGTGGCTTTTAGCCACCAGGACCACTTTACCATAGTTCATTGGCCTTCTGAGTGGTTAGGGCAAGAAAAACTGATGTAATGGCATCAGCTGCCTTGCTTTATAGCACTGATGACCTGAAGTTAGTCAACAAGCGACAGCAGCCGACACAGAAAGACATTGACTCTGGTATTAGGGCCAGCTGAGGGCTACCACAGCAGGGATAACCCACAGGTCATGACTGCAACAGTGAATACACTCGAACATCTACATTTATGGTAAGTATACACAACTGTACTTTCTCTATCCTGCTTTTTCCTTTGGACATTTATTTTCAGATTCCTCTCACAAGTCATTTGAAGAGCAACATCACCTTTAATATCCAGAGCACAGACATCACTATGCTTATGTACAGTTAGCCTTGTTTCTAGGATCCCCTCTCCATATAGCACTGGGTCATATTTACAAGCCTTTCTGCAAAACATAGCTGATACTGCATTTGAAGAAAATATATATAGGTCTCAGGTGAGGCTTAGCTGAACCTATGCAAATCTTATTAAAAGCTGTCTGTGACTCTGGAGAAGATATATGCATATTTTGTAGGTTGCAAAATGAGGTAGATTTGAATAATAATAGTAATTAGATCTCAATTATTTTTTCGGGTCCTTTCCAATAGCATCTTATTTCCGGATTGGCTTATCTTTGCCTGGAAATATATACACCACCTATTTTTGCCATGGAAGAGGTACATTTATTTACATCTGAGTTATCTTATGTCTGTTAAAAGTGCCTCAGCTAGGAAATTGTATTAACATCACAACATATGTTTTGAGCTTTTCCACCTCTCACAGATTATTATAATCATCTAATGCAGTTGTGTCCAACCCTCGGCCTGCGGGCCGCATGCGGCCCTCAGAGCTCTTCCATGCGGCCCGCGACCCGTTAAGTACCCGTTAAGAACGGTTAAGTAGTAATGAAACTTTTTTCCGTGTGTTTTCACATCCGCGTCCTTTAGCTTTTGTGCGCATGCGCCACAGTACTTGTTTCCCTTTTTTTTTTATGCCAGCGTCTTTCAGCTGGTCTGAGCATGCGCCAAAGCACCGTCCGGTCATTTTTTGCGTCACTAGATACATTCGTGATAAACAGCTTGAAGGAAGAGGATTGTGATCGCGGCAAAGGGGGATTATTATATTTATTAATTTAATACACTGACTACACATCTCCTGCAGTAACAGGTAAGTCGTTAAATCTACATAAAGTTACTGTGTTCCTCCCATTGTGGGGTCCTGCATCTCCATGCATTTTAAAGCTTAAGAACCTTGATAGGTAAACAAATGAAATACATTTTCAAACACATGTACATTATGAATTTATTTATATATTATGTATTCATTGACTACATATTTGCTTGATAATGTTGTAAGAACAGATGTATACACATGGTCTGTATGCATATAGGTCGCATAAGTTTTTTTTGTCTCTGAGCCTGTATGTTTTAGGGAAGTGTAACAACAGGTTTAAAATGGTTTAATAAATGTTATAATAATGATTGTTTCTTTAAATATAAATTACTAGCAATCCATTTTATTGGATACATTTAATTGAAACAATTTTCCTATTGGGCAATCCACAATGATGTTTTACACATGAATACATATTTAAATTGGTGTTTTTTACAAATAGTTTTAACTGAAGAAGTTTTGTCATCAGGCGCTTAATACTTCTACTATTGACTTGCATCTTGATTCTTGGACAGTCTACTGGAGTGGTATCTTTGTGTTTTATTCTCTGTAATCCCCACACCTCAGTGAAGATGGGCTCTGCATACAAAGCCTGTGCATATTTTGATGTCATTTCAGATCTCAGCTGTGACCCATGGCATCTTCTGTTGCTGGAAAAACATCAAACTATTGTCTCCTTTTTAACAAGAGGTTTGCAAGACTTCCAATGTGCCAAGCCAAGTAAGGGAGAACTCTTGTGCACTGCTATATCTGTTCTGCCCCATGCAATAAATATGTATCCGAAGTTTTGATTGAAGGTTAGAGCAAGCTAATAATAATAAAATTGCAAAATATTCAGCAAACTGCTCAAATAAAATGTGTTATTGTAATGCCTTAAAGATAGAATTTCAGAATTTCTTAATATACTATACAAACCATGCAAATAGCTTACTGTCAAAACCTCATTGAAAGGGGGCGTGGCCAAGGATGAACACAGGATAGCAGCAGATTTCTTCGGCTCCACCAATTTCATTACATTGACAGGAATTAATTACTTAAAAAATTAATTCTTGAAGTAATTTTCTTTCTAAATATGTTTGTTTTATATAGTTCTTGAACTATATCTAAAAAAGAAAGGAAATCTTAATAATATTCCTGTCAGAAATTACTTTGGAAATTTTCCTGTCAGTTTATCAGTCTGAAATGAGTTCCAGTAAGACAAATTCTCAAGACTCCAGCATCAAGAAAGAACTTCAGTCTCTGATAATTATAGTCCAGCAACTTACTGCTAAGATGGATAAAATGGATACTAAAATAGACACTTTCATAGAAAAAACTACAAAACAAATAGACTTGTTACATATGGACCTGCAACAACAGAAGATCCAGATGACAGGCATAGAAGAAGCTGTGAATGACATGGAAAATAAAATACAAGAACAGGAAATCAACATTGAGTTTCTGCTGAAACAAAATACACATTTACAAACAAAGCTGGATGACCTGGAAAATAGATCTAGGCGCAATAACATTAGGATTTTTGGACTGCCAGAAAATATTGAAGGTAACAATATTACTTCTTTTTAACAACATGGCTCCCTAAAACTTTAGATTTACCAGAAGCATTCTCTTTTGGTATCGAAAGAGCACATAGATCTATAGCTAATACTAACTCTAACAAAAACTATCCTAGATCAGTTATAGTTAGATTTCTATCATCTTTTGATAAAGAGATGGTTCTTAAATCTGCTTGGGCTAAAGCTCCTGTTAAGTTTAATGAGACAACTGTGCGTTTTGACAATGACTATTCTTCCATGGTAATTGCTAAAAGAAAAGTTTTTCTGCCACTAATAAGGGAGCTTAAAAAAGCACAGTTTAAAACATTCCTTCTGTTTCCTGCCAAGCTTAAAATCTTCCTTCCTGATGGTCCTAAGGTCTTCGATGATTTAGACTCTGCTTTACTGTTTGTCAAAGAAAAAAGGATTTTGGATAAAATAGAAGAAATGGAATGGGCTAGTTCTTCATTAAAGAGATTGGCAACTGAAGCTTCCTGGAAGACTTCAGAGAAGAAGAAGAGACTAAAAACAAATGATTTGTTATATGTTTTTTTCTCTCTCATCATTTTAGTTCATTATTAATCTTTTTGAATATAGTTCCTGCATTTCCAGAAAGCCACAAATATTTTGGAAAAGATTTAATCAAAGTTATTCTCTATGTGCAAAGAAATGTTTTGTTTCATAACCAGTCAAAATGCCTGAGGATTTAATGGCAGGCTGTGACTCGATTTGTTTTCTTTCTGAAAAAAGTAAGGTTAGTAATTTGATACATTTTCTATCTTTAGCTTTTTTATTTCGTCTCCTTTAATTATTTTCCTTGTTTAAACAATGACATTCTATTTAGATTATGTAGTGGGTAAAGGGTGGGGAGGGCAGGAGAGAACAGTAATGAAAATATCATTAATAGAATAATAACATATTTATTTCTTGTAAAAGTTTATAAGTTCTTCAAATGCTATTTCTAATTATACTTTCTTGATTATACTGCTTATGCTTGTTTGTAAATAATCTGTCATGCTTTAACTAATAATAATCAGAACTAAATAAGAGTAAATAATATGTTTTATTTTTAACTCTATTAATATAAACAGTAAGTAACATTCCATTGTATATACTTCTTACAGCTTTCTCTTACATTTTTATTTCTGCCTCACTCCCTTTTATTTTCTACTCTCTTTTTCTTTTCTTTATTAATATATAGAAATGCTTTAGACTGTATGGGCACAGTGAATAATAGGATTTGTATGAAAATTGAGTTGGGAGAAGAATGCTGAGTTTTATTGCTTGTTGGTAATTTTGAGTTTAATTTCACTTGCATAGAGGCTGTGATGATCTGTGGAATACATTGTGGAGGTTCTGTCATGTTTAGATGCATTTACACTGCTAAATGAATGTTTGGCACTAGTTTTTAATAAGTTTCCCGGCAAAATGTTAAGAGAGACAATCTGAGATGTGGGCTGTCTTATGCACAATGTCCTTGAGTTACCTCAGAATCTTCAAATCACAGAATTCTCACAGAGAAACTGAAAGCAGTTAGTATAAACATTGACAAGGTTATCACACTGACACACCACAGATTCAGGAAAAATACTCTGTTCATAAAATATGTCAGTTATAATGAGTTTAAATGATGTAGTTTCTTGTAGTAAGTAAATGTCTTATTTTAGAAGGCATAAAAAATGAAACATTTATTTAAATGTTTTTGAAAATCTACTTAACAGCAGCATAATAATTTGTGTTAAAAATTTGTGTTCCAAACATATACTTTACTATAACTCATTTAATTCATCTGATTGACAAACATAAATAATCTTATAACTCTATTCTGGAAGAAATGTCATGTGATATATTTTAAAGCAGTAGGTTAGCATGATTGTAAAATCTGGTTACCAATATGTGTTTGCTGTGCATTATTTTGTATAAAGCAGACAGATTTATTATAGGGACAGCAAGTAGGATAGTGCTCTACTAACACACAACTCAGTGAGATCAGATATATATATATATATGTGTGTGTGTGTGTGTGTGTGTGTGTGTGTGTGTGTGTGTGTGTGTGTATGTATGTGTGTGTGTATGTGAGTGTGATGGCTTTTTTTTCTGAGAATCTGCATAACTATCCAATATGATTTATAATCATTTCTATGAATACAATATTTTACTCTATTGACAAAATGAATGTTTGCCACAAGTTTTAATAAGTTTCCCGCCAAAATGTTAAGGGAGACAATCTGGGATGTGGGCTGTCTCATGCATAGTGTCCATGAATTTCCTCAGAAGCTTCACTCACAGAATTTTCACAGAGAAACTGAAAGCAGTTAGTATAAACATTGACAAGGTTATCACACTGACACACCACAGATTCAGGAAAAATACTCTATTCATAAAATATGTCAGTTATGATGAGTTTGGATGATGTAGTTTCTTGTAGCAAGTAAATATCTTATTTTAGAAGGCATAGAAAATGAAACATTTATTTAAATGTTTTTGAAAATCTACTTAACAGTAGCATAATAATCTGTGTTAAAAACTTGTGTCCCAAACATATACTTTACTATAACTCATTTAATTCATCTGATTGGCAAGCATAAATAATCTTATAACTCTATTCTGGAAGAAATGTCATGTGATATATTTTAAAGCAGTAGGTTAGCATGATTGTAAAATCTGGTTACTAATATGTGTTTGCTGTGCATTATTTTGTATAAAGCAGACAGATTTATTCTAGGGACAGCAAGTAGGATAGTGCTCTACTAACACACAACTCAGTGAGATCAGATATATATATATATGTGTGTGTGTGTGTGTGTGTGTGTGTGTGTGTGTGTGTGTCTATGTATATATGTGTATGTGTATATGTATGTGTGTGTGTGTGTGTGTGTGTGTGTGTATATGTGTGTGTGTATATGTATGTGTGTGTGTCTGTGTTTATGTGTGTGATGGCTTTTTTTTTTTTTTTTTTAGGTAATAACGCAGGTGTTTCTGAGAATCTGCATAACTATGCAATATGATTTATAATAATTTTATGAATACAATATTTTACTCTATTGACAATAATGAGTTTAAGTAAATGCTCATATACAAACAATTCAAGATTTTTTTGGAAGCTGTTGATAGAATTCACATGACAGAAAATAGATGCATCTTAATGCATGTAATGTCTGAATCATATTAGCCAAAGTTTTTGATTTAAATGAATGTTAGAACATAATTTTCTCTCCTCTTGATTTCTAACATTAAGATTATTTGAATGCTATTAGAATTCAAGTGTTATATATTACATAGATCTATATAATAGTATGAACAGTTTTAAAAAAAAAAAAAAAAAAAAGTTTATTTTAGTTTATATGATGCTGTTTTACCAAATGTGTAGTTTTGTCTTGATAGATAATTGAATTGAAAACTGTTAACCTCAGTTAAATATAACTAGTATTAAATTGATAAGGTGGTAGCTGAGGTACTGCTGCTTAGGGTAGGGGTTAACTTGAGTAGTAAATACTGCTCTAAGTTGGAGTTTTCAACTCAGGCGGGATGCAAGGTTTAATCCTTACATTATTTTCACTTGTTCATTGTTATATGTATATAGTTTTGACATCCACAATATATTTTGTACACTCATTGTCACTACAAACAAAATTGAATCCTATACAAAATCCCATAAGAGATTTAATAAATACAGCTATATTTAAAGGTACACATAAAAGAGGAGATGTAACATTATTTATCTTGTTATTTGTTATTTCGATCATAAGATTCTTGAGTTTTAAAATGCCAAATTACATCTTTAAAAGGAATTTCTTTAAACATTAATGGATTGAATAATCCGTGTAAAAGGGCAAGCCTAATAAGATACATTAATCTACACAAGGCCAATCTAGTCTTCCTGCAAGAAACCCATCTCTTGAAAAAAGATATTGATAAACTAGCCACTAATAAGTATGCAGTATTGGTTAGTTCAGAGCACACTCAGAAAATAAGAGGAGTGGCTATTTTATGGAATAAAAGTATGCCCATTCCTAAAACCATTAAGTCTTATCAGGATGACAAAGGAATGTTTTGTATGGTTACAATACAAATTAATGGGAAGACTTACACTTTAATTAATGTATACTGGATACCTGGAATTGGTATTAATACAGTGAAACATCATATTGATAAGATCATATCATTCTCTATAGGGATATTATTTTAGCTAGTGATTTTAATTGTATACTACATGAAAGTGATACTACCACTATAAAGAAAAGAAGAATTACATCTAATGCAAAACATTTAAATGATTTTGCTAATTCTTATCATTTGAATGATATTAATAATCAGATAGAGTCAAAATCATTACCATACACCTTTTTTTCTAACAGATACAAAACTTATTCAAAAATAGATAGGGTCTTTATTTCTAACCAGATGGTAACAGATTTAATTAATTCCAAAATCATTTCATGTCCTATATCTGATCATAACTCAATTGTTTTTGAATTCATGATAAAAAATACTCATAATGTTCAGATCAAAAGGATACCAGCATACTTAACTCAGCTAAAAGACTATAAAGAATATATACTTTCAGAAGTACAACATTTTCTAGACATAAATAATACTCCTGAAGTCTCCATTGTCTATGTTTGGGATGCCTTAAAATCATATCTATATGGACAAAGTATCAGATGGTATAATAACAAAAGGAAATCTTGGGATAAGGAATTGTTAGATATTCAAAGTAAACTAGACTCTTATAAACATAATAATAAAGAAAATATTATGGACAAGAAAGTTATTGAAGAAATAAAACTAAATGAGAAATACAAAGAAATTTTAACTCATAAAGTTAAAATAACTTTAGAGAAATACAAGTTATTGTCTTATTCAATAAGCCCCAAATACTTACATAGACTTAAAAATAAAACAAAAAGATTGAATAAACAAAACCATATCAAAGAAATCTTTTCTCTAAGGAAAAAGAAGAATGTTTCTAGTATACCAGAAATACTGGATGAATTTAGAAATCACTTTCACAAGATTAACCATAACAACATTAACATGGAACCTAAAGATAAAATAAAGGAGTTTATAACCACAAACATGAATAAAAAGCTTAATAAACAACAGATTAAACTATTGGACAAGAGTATTTCATATACAGAAGTTATTACACAAATAAATAAGCTTAAATCAAACAAAGCACCGGGTAATGATGGTATTATACCAGAGATATATAAAATCCTTTCTAAAACTACATATTCATTAATACATAAGGTTTTTATTCTGGCCCAAACTGAGTTAATAACCCCCATCTTGGCAATATACATTTATTTCACCAATTTTAAAACCTAATAAAGATCCAACTAGATGTTCTTCATATCGACCCATCTCATTACTTAATGTTGATTATAAAATGTTTATGAGTATTTTTGCTGATAGATTGAAGACAATTATCCCGGCATTATAGACATAGATCAGACGGGCTTCATTGTAAATAGAAATACTTTTGATAATATAAGAAGAACTTTAACATTAATTGATTTTGCAAATAGGAAAAAGAAAGATTTAACACTTATTAGTCTTGATATAGGTTCAGCATTTGATTCAGTAAGTTGGGACTATCTGTTTACCTTACTGAAGTGCACAAATTTCTCTGATGCATTTGTAAATTTAATTGAGCATTTATACAAAGGAACGCTGGCTTATATTAAGGTAGGAACATATGTTTCACAAAAATACCCATTCTTAAAGGTACAAAGCAAGGATGTCCACTTTCTCCACTATTATTCACTTTAGTAATGGAGCCTTGGGCTAATTTGATTAGAAACAGTACTGACATAGAGGGTTTTGAAATAGAAGAAAATACAACATCAAAAATTCAACTTTTGCAGATGATGTTCTAATTACATCAGCAGGATCTAATTCTTCTATGCAGTCTTTATTTGATAAAATGATGAATTTTAAAAGTAATTCTGGTTTAATATTCAATGAAGAAAAACTAAAATACTACCTATATATACACGAAAAATACTCTCATTAGTGATTTTACTAAATATGTACCCAACTCAGGTCAGATAACTTATTTAGGTATAATACTATCTAAAGATATTAAATCTATTATATATAATAACTATAATACCTGTTTTCTTAATATACAAAATCTTTTTAATACCTGGAATAATATATTTTTTACTATGGAGGAGAGACTTACAATTATTAAAATGATAATATTCCCCAAGATTTTATACTTAATACAATCAATAATACTTTCACCTACAAAAATAACTATCAAGAAACTGAATACACTAATGTTAAATTTCTTATGGACACCTAATAGACCTAGGATTGCATTAAAGAAACATACTAATAGCTGGTCTCAAGGGGGTATTTCTTTTCCAGACTTTAATTTATATATTATCTCTTCTATTATAAAAGTTATTACTTTATTAATAGATCGGTCATATGTCGCAAAATGGAAAGATTATTGGGAGCTAATTAGTATGCACTTCATGAAAATCTCCTTAACACATAAAAATATGATTATAAATAACTCCATGTTGTGGTTGCTAAAGGAATTTTGTACTTCACCTATTACACCTAAACATATGGTCTGTTACCCATTAAATATTATTATTAGTTATCGTAACTTTATATTCATGCACCCTAAGTATAGGGAATGGAATTTTATTGTATTCCTATAATTTATACTCAGGGTATGCTTATGTCATCTACTTCTGAAGGAGCTCATTTAGCTATAGATAATAATCTAAAGTACTGGTATCAGCTGATATCTGATAATAAAGTTAAAAATCTAGATTTCTTAAAACAAGAATTTGATCTAAGAGAAACTTGCTGGTTGGAGGTTCAGATCTTTAGACAACATCTCATTGATAGAATAGATCTAATGTCTATAACAGTTAAAGAATCTATTCCAAAACTGATTGATTACTTGATAATAAATTTACAGCATAAAGTTTCTGATAAAGGTAAACTTTCATATATACATAAAATTATCAGACAAGAAACTTTTTACAATGTAGATTCATACTGGAATTATTTCACCTCTATTAATGGGGACCCACCAACTCAACAAGATAAACAATATATATTGGAATCTGCTTATAGAACTACATCTTCCATTGTCTGGAGACTTTATACATGGAAATTTTTACATAGATCTTTTTATACACCTTTGATGATGAATAAAATTAATAATAAAGATAATTTATGTAAGAGATGTAATGTAGAAATTAATGCTGACTGGGCTCATATGTTTTATGACTGTATGAAGTTGAAAGAATACTGGAAGTCAATTAATGAATTTTTGCAGGCTCTTTTTACAGATAATTTAATTATTTCTAAGTCTCTTATATTATTCAACACACCTGTACCTCAATGTGTTAAAAAGATTAAGCTTCCCTTGTTATGGTCTATCCTAGCAGTGGCTAGGAAAATAATAACTAGAAATTGGATTTCAGATACACCTCCTTCGTTCAATGAATTTAAAAATGTTATGAATATAATATGTCATATGGAAATAAGCACAATTAGAATGAGAACAACTAGAAAAACATCACATTTTATTGTATGGGATAATTTACAAAATTTGTTAAAAAAATTCTAATTTCAATAGCACAGTATTTTAGTTTAATTAATTGATCTGATTGTAGTGGATGTCTTTGTAAATACTTTAGTTGTTTTGTTGAATATTATAATAATACCTATTTTTAATTATTTGTATAAAATTGTTATGATATTTCTCTTATATGTTAAAACAATAAATTTGTTTAAAAAAAAAAAAATGAATGGCAGGAAAGATAAATAAAAATTAAACTGCAAAAAAAAAAAAAATCCTCATTGAAAGACCCACATCCCAAAGACCTTTAAGGTCCCTTAATCTGAACCAAGTAATCTTTTTAATCCAAAAGTAACCGTGGCAGTTCCCGTCTACTCAGTAGCTATATCAAATATGGGGAACTGCATCCCACCTGTTCTTAAATGTGAGCCCAATTTTAACATTTTCTAGTAAATCAAATCATCATCTATTCTACAGTAACCAGAGTTTGCTACAGTAATCATTAGGAAATTGATTTTAACACAATATATGGGTCATGCTACAAGTTTCTTAATCTTACATTGAGGCAAACAGTATGTATAAGTTTGTTCCAGTTGTGGCAGACCTGGGGCACTTGTTTGGGTTAGGTTAGTTGTAGGGAGAAGAGTGAATGTGGCTCAGGGCACATAGGTGCTGCTGTGGTCGAGGTATGACACAGCCAGACTGTTCTTGAATTGTTCAACATAATATTTGTGTGTATGTACCCTTGGCACTCTAGCAGAGGGGGGTGCAGGTGGAACACATGAGTTCTGGTAGAGGTATTTTAGTGTTAAGACTTGAATACATTTGAATGGTATATTTATTTGCTTTAATGGTGGGAGCTGAATCATAGCTGTGTATTAACAATGTTTTTTTCCCTTCTTTCTTGCTTTCTTTATTTCTTCTTTTTTTGGATGACTGTGAGTCCTATAAAAAGCAGCAAACCTTAAAATAAATTGAATTTCTAATCATATCTGATGATCAGGGAAGGGACACTTTTGAAAATAATAGTTCTTTTAACTTGTGAATATGATATAGTAAGAGAATTTGAATTAATACACATTTTTCTGAAATAAAAGTACTCTGCAGCCCTAATTAGTGTTGTTTTATTTTGTATAATCCACCACCCTTTCAGTTTAGATTTAACTGTTTTTTTAATAATTAGAATGAGATACTGAATTTTAGGGCAAATATTATGCATTTATTAATTAATTCATTGTTCAAATTCACCTACAATACAGCCAGGGGGTTGACTTTGTTCGTCCGCAGGGTTGCCAGACGTCCCTATTTGGGTGGGACTGTCCAGAGATCAGCAGCCTGATCCAGAGTCCTGCCCTGCCAGTTGAAATCCTGGCCAGCCTCTGCTAGCTGTTTTGCTTTTGATTAGCCCGTATACCTGGCATATGGGCCAATGAAAAAATTGCTAAACACTGAGCTTCTTTTGTTCAATCAAAAACTATTAAATACGGAACCGCAATGTTTCTGTACCAAAGACCTTTTTTTTTTTTTTTTTTTTTGGTCCTCACTTGCCCTCAGACCATTTCTGTTGACTCAATGCGGCCCTTGCAACTGAAAAGGTTGGACACCTCCTGATCTAATGGATAGGGATTGAACTGTTCAAGTTTATGCGAATGTTACAACTTATGGGTAGATGAGAAGCATTGATAACATGAACCATAAGCAGTCTCTGAAAATGAAGACGTACTGATCATTTGTGAATATCTAGTACCGAGTCAAGAAAGTAGAAACAAAAAAAAAAGTTATTGTAGTCAAATAAAAAAAAGACACAAGTAACCCTAGCTACACCCAGCAATGATAGAGTTGCATGTACTGAGAGATATGTTATGAAATACAAGGATATGCAATCAGAAACTAGAGAAATATGGAATAAAGCCAGCCTGTAGCACCAGGATCATCAGCGATAACTAAAAAGCAATGCATGTAACTCCATATGAACTACAGAAGGTGGCAATTCTGTGTGCATTACTGCTGAAAAAAATGTTGACAAATGTCAAAGACTGAAGCAATACTAATTTTATAAACATTATTTGTGCCCTGGCTTAGGGATGTCAATTCCTGCCCAGGGATTAAAATCCTAAACATGAGGTATAATTAAAAATACAAAGAGATTTTGTAAATTGCTTAGCAAACACAGCCTTCTTAATTTTATTCATTTATTTTTGTTTATTTATTGATTGCAATTTTTTATTGCGTGAACTGGTCTACTGACCCTTTTTAAGCTGCAACTCAGGTACATAAGACAGTACTGTATTATATCAGTATTAATATTTATAATTTAAGTTTACCATAAAACAGCGAGTATGCATATAACAAGGGACTTTAAGTCATATATAGCATGTATGTACTATAAAGAAATGGGTATAACAAGCAACTGTAAACATTTAAACAAACCTCTCTAGCCTAGAAAAACAGGTACACCCCCACTAAACATAGAAGGTACAAACTTAGACGTAGCCACCAGTTTCAGTAATTACTTTACCTCCTGTACACTTAAACTCATTAATGGAACTAATCCCACCAGCCCCCCACAACCCCCCAAAGCCCAAACTCTACCCCCTTCACACTCAAACCAGTACCAGTATCAACAGTCCAAACACTCTTAGCTAAACGTAGACCAACCGCCCTCACCGCAGACAACCTTCCTGCCGAACACTCACCGCTAGCATCCAAGGCCATGGTTCACCCTATCTCAGTGCTAATAAACAGATCTATCACTGAAAACATTGTCCCATCCCTATGGAAAATCTCATTCGTTATTCCCCTTCACAGAGGCAGCTCATCCTCTGACCTCTCCAACTACCAACCTATAATAATCTTCTCACCCCTATCAAAGATCCTGGAAAGATGTATTCACTACCAATTCCTCACTTTCCTTCTCTCTAACAACTTACTATCTAACACCCAGCATGGCTTCCGTCCATCTCATAGCACCACTACTGCCCTAATTAATTTCATCAACACCATTAACTCCTACAGAAACCAAGGCAAACTAATCTCTGCTACCTTCTTAGATTTATCAAAAGCATTCGATACTGTCTCAAATGACAAACTTTTAACCTGTATCTCAGAATTCAGCATCAACAGCCACACCCTACACTGGTTCAGTAGTTACCTAAATAACCAGTCACAGTCTGTCAAATGGCTCAACTCCCTATCCCCTCCCCTCCCTGTCACACTTGGAATACCCCAAGGTTCAATTCTCCTCTTTAACATCTTTACAAATCCAATCTGCCTAGCAACCAGATGACACAACCCTGATCTGCTTAGCATCCAATCGACCACTCCTCCAACAAAAAGCACAGGAAACCATCACAGAGATAGAAAATTGGCTAAATAATGCACAGTTAATACTAAACCCAAAGAAAACTCAACTTATGTTATTCCTGCCAACAAAGTCCAATGACCTCACCGTCTCCATAGTCTCAGCCAACAAAACCCTCATCTCCCCTGTCCCTGAGGCTAACTTTACTAGGACTTACTATCGATCAGTGAATTAAAATTTAACAAACATATATCTCTAACTATCTCTAAAGTACATAAAAAACTAGGGACCCTTTATTGCAACAACAGGTACCTAACCTCTAACTCTAGGATTGCTATAGCCAGAAACCATCTCCTATTTACTTTACTGTATACATCCCCAGTACTAACAAACCTACATAAAACTGACCTAAACAAACTGTCCACCGGTTACAACAAAATCGAGAGATTTTCAAACAGTGCTAAATCCCAGTCTCATCACTGCCTGTCCCTATATATACTCTACACTGACTTGAGTTTCCCAGCCTATTACAATACCACTAACTCAACCTAGCTCACCAGAGTCTATAATCTCCTTAGAAAACCCCTGCCCTGTCTGGACTTCTAAATTTCTACAACTCAAATTGTCAATTACGATCCAGTAACAAAGCTCTGATCGCAAATATCCCATGTAAAAACAGCCACGTGGAATCCCTCTTCCCAAATGAAGTTGCAAAGACATGGAATACCCTTCCTCCCAACCTCAGACTACAGAACTGTTCAGATACTTTCAAGAATCTCCTTAAATCATACCTCTTTTCCAAGCCTCTTTATAGCTGTAATCCACCCTCTTGAAGGCTAATCCAACACAAGAGCCTATCTTCCTAAGCCTCGGTAGCACACTTAAAAATATTGTTCTACAGTTACATTGTGTATATATTGTATATAGTGCAAATATGTTCTACTATGAAAATGCCTTACACATATACTGTACCTATTCTGTTACATTGAACTGTTATATACTGTACTCCAACTGTATATCGTTATAATTGTTAGCTATCCCATAGAAAGTTTACTCAACTGTCTCTTCCATGTTACTCTACTATTAATACAATATATAAGCCAGTGTAGTTTCTTAATGTATGAGGCTTTTCTCCCCGGGACTTCACTGAAAATGGACACTAGTGGTCCAGGCGGACTATCCTGGCAAACAAATGTTAAATAATAATAATAATAAATACATTTGTAGCATTACTATTCAAAGCACATTTTAGGCCATATAATATGTTATATTAAATCATACCATTCAGAAATGCAGGTATTTACAAACAGTGTATTTGTGAGGGAATAGGTAGGACCATCAAGATAAATATAAAACTATTGTTTTCTTATTTCTGATGATGTGATATGTAATGCACAGTAGTGTAGCAAGGGCAGATCAAAGGAGGCAGTTGTCCCAATTGCAAAGTGTTGGGGTGGACACGATTGAGAAGCTAACAGTTAGATTTTTCTGTAACAAATTATGGAAAGGCTTTTTTTTTTTGCTCTTCACTTGAAGAGCTGGAGGTTGTGGATTGGCTGAATTATTGTAGGAAACCAGTCAGTTTTCTTACAATAATCCACAGATATGTTTTTGTGTTGAGGGCTGGCAGGAAGGACTCTTTTTTGTCTTGTGTTGATGGTTGAGAGTATGACGATTTGGTGGGGCAAGATTGGCTGAATTGCTGTAGGAAGCCAATCAGCTAAACTATTGGAAGCATAGGAAGATTCTTCTTCTTCTTCTTTTGATTGTTCACTGTAGGGATCACCACAGCGGATCATCTGTTTCCATTTCATCCTGTCCTCTGCATCTTGTTCTGTCACACCAACCACCTGCATGTCCTCTCTCACCACATCCATAAACCTTATCTTAGGCCTTCCTCTTTTCCTGTTACCTGGCAGCTCCATCCTTGGCATCCTTTTCTCAATGTACCCAACATCCCTCCTCAGCACATGTCCAAACCAATGCAATCTTGCCTCTCTGGCTTTGTCTCCAAACCTTCCAACCTGAGCCAACCCTCTAATATACTGATTCCTAATCCTGTTCATCCTCGTCACACCCAGTGCAAATCTTAACATCTTTAACTCTGCCACCTCCAGCTCTGACTCCTGCCTTTTTGTCAATGCCACCGTCTCCAACCCATATAACATAGCTGGTTTCACTACCCTCTTGTAGACCTTCCCTTTCACTCTTACTGGTACCCATCTGTCACAAATCACTCCTTACACACTTCTCCACCCTCTCCACCCTGCCTGCACTCTCTTCTTCACCTCTCTTCCACATTCACCATTACTCTGGACTGTTGATCCCAAGTATTTAAACTCATCCACCTTTGCCAGCTGTACTCCCTGCATCCTCACCATTCCTCTATCCTACCTCTCATTCGCACACATATATTCTGTCTTAGTCTTGCTGACCTTCATTCCTCTCTTCTCTAGAGCATATCTCCACCTCTCTAGGGTCTCCTCAATCTGTTCCCTACTCTCACTACAAATCACAATGTCATCCACAAACATCCGAGTCCATGGGGACTCTATCTGATCTCGTCTGTCAACCTGTCCATCACCATTGCAAATAAGAAAGGGCTCAGAGGTGATCCTTAATGTAATCTTACCTCCACCTTAAATGCATCCCTCACGCCTATCGCAGAACTCACCACTGTCATACTACCCTCTTACATACCCTGCACCACTTATACATCCATTCCCGACTCTCTCATACAGTACCTCAACTCCTCTCTAGGCAACCTGTCATATTCTTTCTCTACGTCCACAAAGACACAATGGAACTCCTTCTGACCTTCTCTGTACTTCTGCATCACCACTCTCAGAGCAAACATCACATCTGTAGTGCTCTTTTCCGGCATGAAACCATACTGCTGCTCACTAATCATCACCTCCCTTCTTAACCTACCTTCCACTACTCTTTCCCATAACTTCATGCTGTGACTGATAATTTCATCTGTAATTATTACAGCTCTGCACATCACCCTTATTCTTAAAAATTGGTACCAAAAAACTTCTCCACTCCTCAGGCATCCTCTCACTTTCCAAGATTTCATTAAACAATCTGGTTAAAAACTCCATTACCACCTCTCCTAAACACCTCCATAGTTCCACAGGTGTCATCTGGACCAACAGCCTTTCCATTCTTCATTCTTTCCATAGCTGCCCTTACTTCCTCCTTGCTAATCCGTTACACTTCCTGATTCACTATCCCCACATCATCCAACCCTCTTTCTGTCTTATTCTCTTCATTCATCAGCCCCTCAAATTACTCTTTCCATCTGCTCAACACACTCTCCTCACTTGTAAGTACATTTCCCTCATTATCCTTTATCACCGTTACCTGCTGCACATCTTTACTATCTCGGTCCTTCTGTCTAGCCAAATGGTACAGGTCCTTTTCTCCTTCCTTAGTGTCCAGCCTTTCATACAACTCTTCATACATCTTATCCTTAGCCTTCACCAACTCTTTCTTCGCCATATGCCTCATCTCCTTTAGACCTTACTTTATCTTCTTGTCCAAGAATGACACCTCTGGAGAGGAACACCAGTCCATTTCGATACTGCAGCATAGTTTGCTTACTGTGAAATGACAAATTCACTAGATATGTGGCTAAAACCCACAGCTTTTAGATTTTCTTAATGTAAGTGCTGATTGTGCAGCATGCTGAGCCAGTAACACTGGCATATTATTGAGATCTGCTTTTGTCAAAAAGCAGGGCAAGTTAAAAATAATCTCAGATGTGTTTGAGATCAGATGTATCTTGGAATAGTTTGCCCTTATGAGCAAGGATGTTAGAGCAACCCTAGAGAGTTCTTGTACAAGGACACATTAAATGTGGTACTCCTCTGGTTTATTAGGGCTAGTATTTAGAGTGAATGAATGAATCAGAAATCAGCATTTCCTCCAGCTTATAATCTTTGCATGACTAGACTGTAGTATTTTAGAAGTTACTTGAATTATTGTATGCTGCCACTTCTTGGGGTCAACTGAAAATTTCCTGAAAAATATTTTCTGGTAGCACTGGAGAAAGCTATAAAGGAATTTCACATAGTAGCTCTGTGAATAATACAGTGAACATAAAAGCAAAGCTAAAAACTACAACAAGGGTGGCAGTAATACTCAAATCCATCTATTTTTCAGATATACCTACTTAACTTCAATTAATAATTTTATATTTTTTAATAATAGGCACGTCTTCTTGTTTGATAAAGCTGTGATTATATGCAAAAGAAGAGGTGATAATTATGAAATGAAAGAAGTTGTTGATCTTCACGATTTTAAAATCACAAACAATCCTACATCAGAAAAAGAAACTAAAAAGGTAAGTTACTGAAGGAAAGTAAATCAGAAGCAATATTTTTTACACTGTCTTATACGTATCATTTATAACATACGTATGTGGGTGTATTAAAGTGTATATGTATATAAAAATTCCTGATGAAGTATTCTTTTTCAGAGACACATCAATATTTTCATTATACCCCAAAAAAAGAAAGGTGGTTGTACAGTTTGTACTACATGTATGTGCTTTGAGGGGGTCCTGCACCTGTGAGTGTTAAGATAAATAGAATGTGTAATGCTGTGCACACTGTTTTTATTTTAGCCACTGTCTGTCCTCCAATGAACACTACCAGAACAGCACACACAAACATACACACACACACCCACACACACACACACACACACACACACACACACACACACACACACACACACACACACACTCTGCACAGGGCTAGTCAGTTAGATCAGTGATCTGAGCATTGTGTAAATTAGAGTTAGGGAACCTCACTGCTCCTCACTGCTATGCACAAACCTTTTTCACACTACACATATTCTTTTATGATGACCAGTAGGTGCCGTGTGGCTAACAGTCATATTGCAACTTCACTGCTATATCAGGCCTTGCATAGTATGAACATCAGTAGTTAGAGCTGGAGTGCTAGTTTGTATGCAGGAACCTAGTTTTAAATGTAGACCACACTCACAAATGCCAAATTACATGCAGCCCCAAAATACTGAGGGCAACCTTGTTACTTAGTTGTAGTCCTGCTGTAGTAGAGCAGCACTTTCTAAATCTCTCAGGTCCTATGTGCCTTATGCAGGACCATTTGTGCGGCCTTGCAGAATATGCAGCTACTTTGTGAATCTCACCTTGGGTGTTAATATATTCACAGCTAGCATAAAGTTTTTGAAATATCTCATAACAATAATTGTTCTGCTTAAGCCTTATTTACTGAATAGTGTATAACCTGGTTGCTGACCATTTATATCACTTTATGTATGTTTTATATTGCTGTTTTAATGTGTTTTCTGAAAATTATTTAAAATTCTTGTTAAACTGTTACTTTTTTGCATATGGAAGAAGGGTCAGTATTAAAATTGTTATGTTATTATAAGGCATATAACACCCTTTTAAAAGACTGAAAATTATTGCAGAAATTGCTTAAACTTTTGTTACCTAATGCATCTCATTAAGACTGTAATTTCACTGACCTGACAATAATTTCACTTTCAGTGGTCATATGGATTTTTCCTCACACATCAGCAAGGCCTTAATGGGTTTGAATTATTTTGTAAAACAAAAGACCTGCAGAAAAAGTGGATTGAGCAATTTGAAATGGCTCTGTAAGTAATCCAAATAGTCATGTGTATCAATTCAGTCTCATAGTTTAACTGTTATGTGCTTGCAGTTCTACAATAGTAATACTAATTACAATATGAATGTGTCAAAGAATTTAAAATCTTAAACATTTTTGCTATAAATCACTGATCAGAGGCTGTATGATTTACATTGTTTTGAAGTTAATATTCCTGTTATGAAGTGCTTGTTAAGACTGTTTTATTTATTTACTTTTTTATTTTTTACTTACTGGAAATATTACTCAATGTAATAAATATTTTAAGCATGACCTGGAAAATGCAAATATTAAATACTGATATATTCAATATTATATTCACGGAAAAGCATCATAACTTACAAATGACGATGATGCAGATACTTAAATGTAACAAAAAAGATAGTTTCACATAAGTGACTCACTACTGCACTTTTATTATACTATTAACACTGGGTCTGTTTTTCTTTCATTCTTTTTATCTGCCATTTTGAAGTAGAGTTTATAGTTAAAGAAGCATTTCAAATTTCTTTTAGGTAGAAAATGTATCATTTATGATGCACAAAGCTGTTTATCTTTCTGCATGCTGATATCTGCTGTTAGTTTTAACCATAGTGAAGGGGTAATAGTACCAGTTATATTAAAGTGACAGGTGGAAAGAGAGTGTGAGAGGTGCATATTTTGTACCAGGTGTGAGCTACTGATGTGGCTAAGGGTACCTGGGAGAGACACCTGGATGTGGGGTATATAGGAGAATAGGAATCCTGGAGTGGAAGGTAGCAGAGATGAGGATCATGCTTTGGAAACTGGATATGAGAAGGGAAAATAAGGTAGAAGACAGGAAATTTTCAGGATACCATTATCTAACATTGTCAGAAGTAAATCACAGAGGATTTAAGAAGTGTATGCAGTAGGAAACAGGAAGAAAAAAAAGGAATAGGCACAAATCAAGACAGCATGCTTGCTGGCGGACAGGTAAAGGATAACAAGGCAGGAATCATAAACGGAGATAGTAGGAAGGGAAAAGGGGAAGAAAGGGGTGTACATTGTGAGGACAGACAAATTAAGTCTCTAGTAGGAGAAGGAGAGGATGGAAAAGCAGCAGCAGAGTGGGAATGAAAACAGTCAGCAGAGAGAAAGCCAGAAGCAGTGCTTAGGTCTTGTAGGATGAACACAGAAGGGGCAGACATTGAGGTTTGGAACAGCAGAGAAAGGCTGTCACTTGGTAGGGACAGTGAGAAAAAGTTACTTTGGTGCAGATGGAGTGGAAAAGAGTGCAAGCAAGAGGAATAGGAGATAAAGGATTAGAGGAAAACTAAATGACTTAGCTATCCTGCAGGAAGGTTTGACCCAAATAAATAACTGGTGCCAAAATCACTGACTGAAATTAAGTGCCAAAATCCATTACTATATTCTTTTGGAATTCATCTACCCCAGGGGAACTACCACATTGACAATATGGCCCTAAAAGTTGATTCAGTTTTTCAGGATTTGAGAACTTACGTAGTCAGTGACCTAACTTTTGAACAACATGAGTTCATTGTTGTAAGAAAGTCCTTCTATATTGCACAGCTTATAATCAAAGGGATTATGTATACATCTAGGAATATCATTGCCCAATTTACTCAGCCCTCATTAGGCCAGTAATTGAATATAATGCCCCCTTTGGCACATATCTGTCTGAATATAATGCCCCCTTTGGCATGTGTCTGTCCAGACACATGTAGCAAGTGGAACACAAGTGGAACACCCACAGAGATAGCTTACTAAAAGGATACAAGGATAGGTTGGCAGTGGAAGCTGATATTAATGAAACAAGTGATGTACACTAAGTATTGAAGCTGGTATTGAGCCTCTGAGTGTTAAATCTGTAAATGAGGACAACTATTCATGCTCTTTCATCACCACATTTGGGACTAACAGCAAACACGTCAGGCATATTATACATAAAAATTGGAAAATTTTACAGTATGAAAGAGAAATGAGGGATCTATTCGGTGCTGGACCTGTAATTGTATATCGCAGGGGTAGCAATTTGAAGGACTTGTTTGAAAGAGTGGTTAAGTATGAAGGGGAACAGTTTATGAAGAAATGTGGGTGCTGCCCATATTTCCCCTATGTTGTAAAGATTGTTGAGACAGTGATTAATGGTTTTGAATTTAAACCAGTGGAAAAGTTTTATTGTCATTCAGAAAGGGTGGTATATTGCTCCCAATGTATTTTATGTGCAGGTTTTTATATTGGTAAAATGGAGCGGAATTTAAAAAAATGCATTTATGAACATCTTAGAGCAATTAGAAAAAAAATATGGTACCAATGCCTTTGCCAAGCACTGTATGGATTTTCATGGGCATTCATTTAAGTTCTTTGTGCTGGACTCAGTGAAGGTTAGTGAAAGGTGTAGAGCATGGTCATTACATCTAGAGAGGAAAGAATTGACCTGGCAACTATGTTTAAGGGCTAACATTTGGCCAGGTCTCAGTAAATCTATTTCTTTTAACAGTATTCTTAGGTTGATGGCACTGGAAACATGAGCTGATTTATTTTAATATTTATGGAAACGTAAAATTGAGTTGTTTTGAATAAGGTTTTAGACTAATCACTTGTTTTTGTATTTATATTTAAATATATGGTATATATTAAATTTTTGAGGTGTGCTGGAATGTTAATTTTATGTTTTTTGAAGGTTTTATAAATATTCATGGTCTTTATTAATATTTATAAATACTCATCAATATGCATACAGAGATGTGTGCCCATTGGCTGAAATCATGAGGGGTGTGCTTTTTTATGAAGTCATCACTAACTGAAGGTATTTAAACATGGACTGCTTTCTTTTAAACTGTCTGAAGAAGTTTCTTATGGTAGAAACGAAAGCACTAATTTTATATGTGTTTTGATTAGATAAAGTATGTTTTTCATGGATAAATGGACTTAGAACATTGCATTTTACATTTTTGTACACCACTGGAGTATTCACATGTCCTGCCTTCTGATCTGGTTTTCTTTAGTTCGTGGTTTTCTGGCTTACTTGTGGGGAATAAGAGGACTCTAAGTGCTGATACTAGTGTAGGATTTCTTTGGCATAAATTATGCTGAGCTGGGGGAATCTCATAGTTGAGAAAAAGGACTAGATGTTAATTGTGGTAGTAAACATGTAATGGGGATGGGTCCATGCAGATTAATCAGTGCTGTACACCCAGGATTAATGCATTAACTGCAGGTTATTAGTCATCTTATTACTGTGAGAAAAGGCTAGATGTATGTGTGCTAAAATAGTTAATTTGAACATATTTTTTGGTTATTTTGAAATCAGTAGGAATCTGATTTTGAAATGCAGAATCCATTCTGAGGAAACTTATGAGGTATTGTAGTTGTAGTAACACAATAATTATGACATAACTTTCCATTAAAACACATGGACATTAGATCCCTGAAGTACACTGCTATTCTGTTCTTTATTTTGACTTCTCATATCCCCACACTATGACTAGCTGATGACCTGTTATTATTTGAGCTAAGATCAGATGGTAACATTGTTTGCCTAGGAATTCTATTTAGTTGCCAGAATCATCAAACAGGAACATATATATATATATATATATATATATATATATATATATATATATATATATGTATATATATATATATATATATATATATATATATATATATATATTGGTGGGCAGTGGTAACAGTACAGACTGCCCACAGCAGTGATGACTCATCGTCTTTGTTTGTTTATTATGACAACTGGGTTGGTGGCTGAGAATAACAGTAGCAAGTTAAAATACATCACTGTGACCATGATTTATTTCTTTGTGATCACACATCATAGGGGATAGCTAAAAGTGGACATATTTTATAAGACAGTATGCATGTGTAAGCAAATATAAGCAGAGTGTGTGTGTGTGTGTGTGTGTGTGTGTGTGTGTGTGTGTGTGTGTGTGTGTGTGTGTGTGTGTGTGTGTGTATGTGTGTGTGTGTGTGTGTGTGTGTGTGTGTGTGTGTATGTGTGTGTGTGTGTGTGTGTGTGTGTGTGTGTGTGTGTGTGTGTGTGTGTGTGTATGTGTGTGTGTGTGTGTGTGTGTGTGTGTGTGTGTGTGTGTGTGTGTGTGTGTGTGTGTGTCTGTGTGTGAACTCAAATGATAATTACATGATCACTATTAAAATGATTACCAATATGGCTTGTTAGGAACAGGACTCCTATAACTGTTCCTTCACTTTCAACACCCTCATACATTAGAGTTATATGTAGATGGTGATTGAATTTCTTGGGGTCAACGGGGAAGCAATCTGTATGTTCAGGCAGTTACACGATCATTGCTGAATTATCACTGATATCACATGCTGGGTTCAGTCTATGTATATGAGAGCAATTAAATAAACTGCATTACAGTACCCTTTATATGTTTCAGTTTTACAGATGGCTTTTTGGGACAGGCTAAGTGTAAAAGTAAAGGGAAGTTGCAGCATCAGTATTTGAAAGCATTATATGCAATTTGAAATACATTATTTTAACCATTATATTGCTTTGACTGTTTCACAGTCAAAGCTGGTGTTGCCCACTCAGAAATGCACATTCCACTGATACAGTGTATGCACACAATGAGCTGAAGATTATGTTTGCTGTATATAGGCAAAATAAAGCTCGGTCCATGTTTTGGCTTTCAGATTCCTACTTAATTATTATAGTTTTTAGCATCTCTAATGCAAATGTCTTTAGTTTTGGTTCACAACACGCACTCACATGTTTTAATTTTTCTCTTTAGGCAAATACATAATATCCAAAATCATCAATATATTTTGCTTTTATAACATAAGAGCTAAATCCAGTATTTATTTGTCCCTGAAAGTGATGTTTTCCAGCATTTTAAATGCTAGTAGAGAAAAGGGGAAATTACCTACTGAGAATTATGACTTGGCAGTCAGAAATTCAGCTCATTGCAGCTGATCTATTGTTTCAGCACCTACACCCACAACAAAACTACAGTTTATAAATGAATATCCAGAATTGCCCAAAAATTTATTAGGAAATGTCAAACCGTTTCACAAATAAAACATTACTGGTAGTCTCCACTGAGCGTACATGGCCATTAAGGTGTGCTAAGGTGCCAAGTTGCATTATACTGTGTTGGCATTAGTTGTGTAACCGGGTGACAATGCAGTCAATAACCAGATCATATGTATTTGGCTGTCATTATACCAGAAGTGAAAATTATAATTATGTCTCCATTTGTCCTTAGTTGTAACATAGCATGTTTCCAACTGCATGTTGTAATTGGCCAAGTTTAGCACTGCATGGCATTAAGTTCATAGATTCGTAAGCAGGTACTAGGAAATTATTCTACAGACCATTAAAAGCCTAGACAATAAATCTTATTCAAAGGTACCCTGCTGCCTAAAGGAGGGCAATGCAGGGTAGACTGGTAATATTTTGAGGCTGCCCATCCAGTTTTATAGGATTACCTTGAAGGTGTCAAGGGCACTGCTTGATGTGTAGTGGAATTTGGTACAAAGGTGGAAGATGCATGAGATATCAATCTGTCACACCAACATGCCTTATTTATCTGTTAATAAAGATTTAGTTCCTTTAATCCAATATTTGAAGAACAATTTGTTCTCTGAAGAAGTAGAAGTTCAAAGAGGGTTGGATATTTTATGGCTCAAAAACCTAGTCCCAGGTCTTCATGCGGGAGCCTACAAGAAACTGAACACAGTGGAAGGCTGTAACTGCATGTAGATAAGAAATAGTTTTAAGGCCACTGATCGTTTTAGTTATGAGCCTCTGTTGAATGGTATTTTAGATAAATACATAGTAAAAGTGTATTATATTCAATAATGGGTCTGATGAGAAACAAGAAGAGGGTAACTGAGACTTTTCTGGATCTAGAGGAGATGTTGTTGGAAATTAGGTTAACCAAACAGAAGATTTTTCAAACTATTGTGAAGACTAGATGGACAAAAGATGAGGAATTATCACCAAGACTGCCTAGATCCTAGAGAGTGTCTGATTGGAAGGGTTTGTCAGCTGTATGATGTGGCAGTATATTTTGTGTAACAAAATTGACTATATTACATTTTATTCACACTTAATTTGAGATAATTGTCCTTGCACCAGTTGTTAACATGGTCTAACTCATGGTGGGCCAAGTTACAGTCATGTGCAAATTTAGATAACCATAGACCAGGACTGAGAAGTAGATGCTGAGTAGGAGAGGGTCCAACAATGAGCCATGTGGTACACCTCTGATACCTTTTCTGATTTCATAAGTGTCTCCTGCAACTCTAACCACATTGGTTATATCAGACAAACTAGTTCACTACACACCACACAAAATAAGGCTGATATTTAGATTTGCAGGTTTGTTAGTGATGCCTAAAAGGAGAATAGTGGTAAAAGCCTTGGCCAGGTCTGCATTGTATATGCTGTGCAACCCCCATCTACTGCTTTGAATAGTGGTAAAAGCCTTGGCCAGGTCTGCATTGTATATGCTGTGCAACCCCTATCTACTGCTTTGAATAGTGGTAAAAGCCTTGGCCAGATCTGCATTGTATATGCTGCGCAACCCCCATCTACTGCTTTGGTGACTTTTTGAAAGAAATTAATGAGGCTCTGTATGGTTGTCACTACTGATGTTACATCCCAGCACCATGTTCAGAACTGGGAAAAAGGGGGTTGTGGATGGCTGGCTGGATGCATGGACAGACAGGTGGACAGATGAAATGAAGCAAAACCTTAAATATGTGATGATCCAGGGTTACCATATTTACAATATCCAGATTAATGACTTTGGAGATAATAAATCCCATAGACTTACACACACAGCTAGTGAGACTAATGGATCTGTAGTTACCAGTTTTTGTCGCTGGGCCACCCATGTATAAAAGCTAATTTCAGGGCTTTAGGAATGTAACCAATGAGAGACAACCAGGTTTGTTGACTAAGCCCACAGATGAGGCGTTTTAGCATATGATACGGCTGACAGGACTTGGTCCATTGTATTTAAAGGGGTGGTGATGATTGTGGAATCAGTGGAATAGCTATAACTATTTTATTTTACATGTATTCCACTACAGGGGAAGAGGGCAACAGTCCCACATGCACAATGTGAGGTGGTGTGATCAACAGATCGTAATAAATATTGGATTATGCATCTGCATTTTTGTCTCCTCAACTCCAGGAAGAGCTTTCTTTCTTTCTATTTTATTTATGTATGTATTTATTTATTTATTTATTCATTCATTTGGGGATGCCGCATTGAGAGATGGCACCAGGCACAAGAATAGATAGCTACAATTCTAAACCACTAAACACAAAGTCTTTGAGGAGAAGTACCATCAGTTTTTAAGGAAAAGGTAACAGATTATTTAAATTATTTATAAATTTGCACTAAACTGGTCAGCTAAGGTATTAGTTATTTCCTTTGGTCAGATTGGGCAACATTAATTTGGGCAAGCTCCATACATTAAAAACCAAAACTGTCAAACAAATAGTACATTGTTGGGTGTCAGTTCTGAAATCCTAGCATAGTTAAAGTAAGGTTTGTAGATATTAATAATAAAAATAATGGTGTGCAGGCCAGAGGATAAAACACACTTTAATACAAAACAAATAACATAAGGTAAGCACTTTTGAGGTAACCCTCTTCTTCAGACTTTAGATAAAAAATGCTGTCAAAATCACAAAATTTAAACAAAACTAACATCCAATAAAAACACAATCTGAGAGTCAGTGTGATAAGCCTCTTTTTCTTAAGAGAGGTTTTAAAAAGACAGCACTGTTCAGGCCAGGTGGCATATAGGCCTTAAAATCCACAGTCCATCTCAACTCAATGTATTCGGTCTTGTTACATATATCACCTTCTCTCAATGTTTCATTAATTTTCTGTAAAACCCAAAATTTAAAACTATGTTGAGTACCAAAATCTGAAACATGCTTAGCCAATGCACTGGTGAGCTTATGATTCCGTATATCATTCAGATGCACCATAATTCTTTCCTTTAACATATAATTCCTTTTACCAATATAGAACGCACTGCAGAAATTACACTTAGCCAAATAAATGATATTTTAGTAGAACAATCTGCATAAAAAGAAAATTCTATGGATTTAAGATGTATTGGGTGCATAACCATACAGGTCGACCATATATTGCAACAAATTTTGCAGGCTCTACATGGATAAGTTCCTTTATGCTTAAAGATGAATCTCTCATTCATACCATTTTGCTTGTAACACAGTCTCTGTTTCAAATTCATATTATTTTTAAAACTGAAACTAGGAGTAGATCCTAAGACTCTACTAATATTGGGGTCCGTAAGTAAAATAGGCCAGTTCTTTTTAATTATGTTACAAGTCCTATTGATGTCACTAGAAAATGTTAAACACAGTCTATTAACCACCTGAGCACTTGTTTGTCCTGCATCCTGCACACTAACCGTGGATTCACTAGAAAAATAAGGTTTGGTCTTGTAGCTATCAAAAGAATTGACCTCCTTGATGGCTTTTTCAATCTCAAATGCTTTGTAACCCCTATCTTTAAGGTCTGTAAAAAGATCATTCATTGCCTCTGCAAGAACATGCTCATCAGTGTGCAATCTCTTGCAATGCAAGACCTGATTTTTGAGTACATTCCTAGGATGCATACTTGAGCGATGAAGAATATTGTTCTTCCTACAGCTCTTTCTATGCATCCTAGTAGAGATGTTACCAAACATGTTCTTATTAACACTAACATCCAAAAATTCAATCTGAAGCTGTAAATACTTAAGGGAGAAGGAGAGGTAGGAGGTGGAATTCCCTAAATAGTTAACAAACCACTCTAGCTGCATCTCATTGCCATGCCACATAAAAAAGATGTCATCTACAAAATGTTTGTAAAACGTAATGAATTGCTTAAAAATATCAGAGCAGAAGACCATCTCTTTCTCCCATTGAGCCAGCACAATATTGGCATATGTATTTGTGCATGCTGCGCCCATAGCGACTCCTACTTTCTGGAGAAAGAACTCTTTCTCAAACAGAAATATGTTGTTCTCCAAAATTAAGCCCAAAAGGGCACATATCGTATATGTAGTTGCTAAGTGTGCAGTTAAGGCAAGTAGAATGCAGCTTCTTATAAGCATTAAGTAATTTGTTTGTCTTCTTACATATTCAAACAGATGTTGTACCACAGGGGTCAGTTTTTAAATTACTCATTATATTTGGTGCAGATAGGAGATGCATTGTTAATAAAATAGTTTAAGTGGGAGTAGAAGTCAGAAGCATAGGCAGCAGCTTTAGCAGTGGGATCCATCAGAATAGGATCACAGCATAATTTATTTAGATCATCAGGCAACAGAAGACAGTGCAGAAGCATTGCTAGAGTGGGAGGATGGGGGCAGCAGCCCCAGGTTCAGAGTACTAGGGGGTGCAGTCAACCGATTCCCTAGTAGGATGGTTAACTGTTTGTACGAGGGAGATAGCATTTATAATGTTAAGGAAGCAGGGGCATGCTGACCCCTGGCATATTGTGCATTTCTATTGGACATTTGAAGTCCCCATTAGAAAGGCGGTGGTTTAATGGAGATTTCAGCTAAGGTGCTAAGATACTTATCATGCTCAGAAAAAGACCAAGCGAGTGTTCTAATGCTATAGGTAATTAATCTTGTTTAGTGTAGTTTGGTCATCTAGGCATTCACATTTGGTGCCCTGAATACTCTATCATAAGGTGTGAGACCCTTAACAAATACCAAAGCTAGCCCATAATTGCCAGTTGGCCTGAAGAAAAGGTCAGCATTAAACCTAGGAAGAGAAGAAGTGCTTTCATTGTGTTGAAACTGTATATCTGTAACTACTCAGATATGCATTCAGTTTGCAGTGCAGCCTCAAGTCTGGGTATTTTTTGTTTTGCTTAGACTA
Organism: Protopterus annectens; assembly: GCF_019279795.1. NCBI lineage: Eukaryota > Metazoa > Chordata > Ceratodontiformes > Protopteridae > Protopterus > Protopterus annectens. The sequence continues at coordinate 1,422,140,910 of NC_056744.1, forward strand.
CTGGCATTGAGTGGAGTCAATGAAATCTGCTCCAGATTAGAATTTACTAGAGTGGAATGTCCAGCAGATAGGCTCTAAAAATGGCAGTATAGGGACAACAAGGGCTTTGACCAGAATGTGAAAGCTTTAATAAGAGAAGTGCAGACCATTCCTGGTAAAGCAGAAAGTTTTGCTGAACATATCATCCCAAGATGACATATGTTGGATACCCTTAGAAAGACACCAGTTACACAGCCAATAATTAAATACAATTTTCTTGTCTTTAAATCTTGTCATCACTTTGGGTGATAGGAAAATACCACTCAAAACCAGATTATTTCCTGCCTCAGACCCACACATAGCAAACCCAGTCATATCTCTCGGTAAATCCCACTATGTAGAGTGCCTTATGTCACTCACCCCTATGTGGGCCACTGTTAAGTTCATAATTGTGTTTTAAGTGTCCGTGTTGCATCCTAGATCTTGGTTTCGGAAAGATTGCTGTCACCCTATTCTTCTCCAGTCTGATGAGGGTGGGGTCTGCATTCCTGATAGTAGAGTAACATTACTAAAACATTACATTGGGTAAATGCAGTCTTAGGGAGTCTTAATGGTTTTGAGTCTGCACCCTTATGACTTACTCTTGATGTAAAATAATTGCAGTTTGCATGCATTTGGTACCTGAATATCCCACTATAACCTCCATCATAATTGTACTGTGAATTCTCAACAAGAAGCACAATAATATGGTATTTTATCTTTATTATAGGTTCATAGGTTGGTACTGGGCTATCTGCCCGAAGGCATATATTAGCCCAGCCACGTTGTGCAGTATTCACCACCACTTTAGTAGTTCCCTAGACCCTTGTACTAGCAGCTAGTACCCTTGGCCCCTATCTAGTAGTGCTGTTGGTGTGATCCCTGGTGTGAACTTTCTGTTACCCATCCACTCATCAAGGTTCCTCTTGAAGAGTGATAGTGAGGGGCTCTGTCTTATGTAGATCGGGACCTTGTTCCATAGTAAGGGAAGTCTCTGCGAAGGGAATCTATCCCTCCAGCATGTTCTATTCATTGTTGTGTTGAGGTTTATATCCCTAGAGCTTGTAGCTCGAGTAGATTTGGTTTTGCTAAGATGGAGCATGTTCAACAATTCTGGGTTGGACATGGCTCTGTACGTTAGACAGAGATCGCCTCTGAGAAAGCGGTATGCAACAGAGAACAGTCTTAGCTTTTTCAATCGTGCTGCATAGGGCAGCTGTTTGAGGCCAGTAATCCTCTTGGTTAGGTACCCCCGTGGTCTCTCCAGCTGCTGAAGATGTCTAGCCAGGTACATTCCAATTGGTGCATTGTACTCAATAATGGGTCTGATGAGGGAAGAGTAGAGGGGCACCATTACATCCTTAGATCTTGATGCGAACCCTTTCATGATCTGATGGGTCACATAGAAGGATTTTCTAACCACTTTGGCAACATGGTTATCAAAGGAAAGCTGACTATCTACTTGGGTCCCTAGATCCCTTATTTCTTTTTCAGATTTCAGGGGATTACCTCCTATGTTGTAGTTTGCGGGTACTCTTTTTTTTTTTTTTTCCATAGGGGATTACTACGCATTTTTTTGCATTTAGCTTGAGACCATGGCTTTGGCACCATGCATCAGTCTCATTTAGGCCCTTCTGGAGGATCTCCATGTCGGCTGGAGACTCTATTATAGCACCCAGTTTGCAGTCGTCCGCAAACTTAGTCAGCCACAGCCCTTACGTGCTTGTCTGTACTTCTGAGAAGTATATGCCAAACAGAAGGGGCCCCAGGACAGAGCTCTGAGGCACACCACTCATTACTGGTCTGGATTCGGACATAGATCCCGCTACTCTTACTTTATGGGATCTGTCTGAGAGCCAGTATGCGATCCATCTTGTGACGTAAGGGTTTATGCCCAGGCTGGTGAGCTTATCAATAATACCTGAATGGGGAATGGTGTCAAATGCTTTAGCAAGATCAATGAAAGCCATTGTGTACCTCCTTTCCCTTATCTATAGCCTGAGTAACTGTCTCAAAGAAATAATCTACCAGGTTCAGGAGGCATGATCTGCCCTTGGCGAAGCAGAACTGTGTGGGGTCCAGCGACTGGAGGTTCCCAATCTCTCCATTTATGAGTTCCATAATGATATGCTCCATAGTCTTACAGATCAGACTGGTCAGGCTTATTGGTCGGTAGTTCCCAGGGTCAGTTGTGGCCCCACCCTTGTGTAGTGGGACCACCGTTGCCATGCACCATTCTATGGGCACATATCCTGTGGAGAGGCTGAGACTGAATAGGGTATTAAGATGCAGGGTTTCTTCCTTTTGGAGCTCGCGTATGACGCAGCCTGGGACACCATCTGGTCCCATGGAGGCAGTATTTTCAGCTTTAGATAGAGCCTTGTTAACCAACGTATCGGTAATAATTGGACTTACACAATCTCCTGGAATGGTAATAGGCCCTGTAGGTTGTGGGGGGGGGGGGGGGGATTTGCACTGAACCTGTCAGTCAAGATGTTGGCAATGTCAGAAGGGTCAGTGTATTTTGTTCCATTTTGTACTAGCTCAGAACAGACCTGAGCGTTGTCATTTAGGTTTTTGACGTAGCCATAGAAGGCATTATGGTTATCCTTGGCATCCTTGGTAACTTTCTTTTCAAAATTAGCTTTAGTTGACTTGATGAGGGCCCTCAGTTTCTTACTAATGCTGATCAGGGATGATTTTTCTACTTGAGATTTGGCCTTTTTTGTATAAGTCTCCTCCTTTTATTGTAAAGTTTGCTTATGGCCAGGGCCCACCAGACTGGTTTCTTCTTGCTTGAGGAAGGAGTCTTGGTTTTATTTGGGATAGCACAGTCCATGCAATCCTGAAGATGCATATAGAGTGCCTTGGTGTAGGATTCTGCATCCTGGATATCATTATCCTTCTGCAAGGGAATAGTGAAACTTTCCACTTCGGATGCAAGTAGTTTGAAGTTTGCTTTGGAAAGGTTTTTGACTATGGTTTCTTTGACTGGGGGAGGTGGAGGGGTGAGGATGTCCAGGGTTATCAGTTTGTGGTCGGATCTGACCAAGGAGGGAGTGAGAATGGGTGTGGTTCAATGGGACCTCATATTTGTGATGATTAAATCCAATATGTTGTCCCCTCTAGTGGGGGAACATACTAGTTGTTCAAGGGCATTTGAATTTATAAATTCTATGAATCGCTGAGCATAGGAGTTGGAACATTGGTAGTTCGCCCAGTCTGTACCAGGGTAGTTGAAATCACCCAAGATTATGGTGTTGGGTAGGACCTTTATATTTTCCAATGTTTCAAGGAATGCAGAGTGAGCATCTTGGGACATGGTGGGCAATCTGTAACCGGCTATGACTTGAAATGTGGTTTTGCCTGCTGATAGTTGCACATGGATGATCTCTGGGGCATCATGCTGCGCTACTAACCTGGAGTTATGGGTATCCTTGATGAATATGGATACACCTCCACCCTTTGTACTGCGATCCGGTAACTGAGGCCATAAGGTATGATATGAATTGTAACGTGGCATTGCTGGGTTGCTCTCTTGAGCCTTGAACCAGGTTTCCGTCACTGCACAAACATTGATTTTCTCCATGCTGAGGAGAGCCTCGAGTGTGTGCATTTTGAGGTTGAGACTTCTGGCGTTGAGTAGCATTACCCTTAGTTTTTGGTTACCTGTGCTGGTTATGGCGGTTGGTTTGTCCTTTGAGCCTTGCCTAAAAAAGACACTATGGGGACGGCAAGAGCCTTGGCCAGTATTCAAAAACCTAGGGGTGACAGGTGCAACCCATCTCTGGCAAAACAGCGAGGCTTGTCTATCATGTCATCCCAGGCAGACAGACACTGGGATCCCCTTAGAATGACACCAGAAGCTTAGCCAATTGTTGAAATTGATCATTTTGTCTTTGTATTGTGGTATCATTCTAGGTGAAGGTAGTATGCTACTCAAGGTCAGGATCATACCAGCTTGGGCTACATGATCAGAGAGCTCCTCAATGTCTCTTTTCATGTAGTCCAGGGAGGTACATCTTAGATCATTCACACCAACATGTACAATGACAGCATCATACTTGTACTTGTTCTGGAGTGACCTAAGTGCCTGTTTTATGTGGCAGATCCGAGCACCTGACAGGCAGCTGACAGTAACCTTCTCCTTGTTCAGCCTGGTGAGTGGAACATTTGTGTGCCTTACTATAGAGTCTCCTATTACTAGTATGTTAGGTATGGTGTTTTGCCTTTAAGGGCTGTTGTGAGGCACACTGCTGAGGTGAATTATGTGTTTTCTGGCTTGTGTTTGGGGGTGCAGGTTGCTTGCTTGTCTGCTTTGGAGGGCACTGTTTCTTTTTCAGATTGGTACCTAGTGCCTCCAAATATGTTTTTGTGTATTTATGCGTATGTTTTGCCAGTGCTTGTTTTGTAGATTCATGTGTGACAGGTGGTGTGATGCATGTGTGTCCCTTATCCTCTTGACTGTCTGTTACAGTCATGGGTTGAGAGTGTTTATTTACTTATTTATTTATTTAGTGACACTTGTTGAACAGAAAAGTCCACTGGATCAGAATAACCCATTTTCAGTGGTGGCCCAGGGAGAAAATCTCCAGTAACAAATTAAAAATGACTACAACAAACACCTAAACAAAAATTATTACGCAACAGGATAAGATTTACAGTAATAAGAAACCATACAAATATAAATATTTCTTAGTGATAGAAATATGCAGAGTACAATGTCATTATGCACTTACAGTAAATGACAGTAGAACTTGCACAGTATACAAATGGATAACTTAAGGACATTCAATATAAACAATCATGACACACAGTATATTCTATACAATATGAAGGAGGTTATACTTTTGCCTTGTGGAAGTTTCTTAAGGATTAAATATTGATTAGTATACTTTGTTTAAGAGAAAGATACAGAAGTACAGTTGGTTTACTAGTATTTCAGTTGATCTAAAAAGAGGGTATTCTAGTCAGTAAACTCATTGGTGTTTGTTTATGGTGGTATGAGGTTCTGATCACAAGGACAGATGTGATTATTAAGAAAGTGATTTTTTTAGGGTGATTTGAAGGTTTTCATAGACTCAATTTGTGTTAAGGAGGGGGTAGGGCATTCCATAGCTTTGCTATGGAGTAAGAGTATAAGCTTTGTCTAGCTCTCTTATTGGGTTTGTATACAGTAAGAACCTGTTTATTAGTAGAATGAAGATTTCAGGTTGGGACGCAGGGTTGTACAATAGAATATAGTGATGTGTAGTTATTTGTATTGTATATTAATTTGTGAGCAAGAGTTAGTTCAGTGCATTGAAGATAATGGGGGAATTCTAGCCATTTTTAATTCTTTAATGGAGTGACAGTGGTGAGTACGGTTTTGCGGTCCAGAAGCAAATTTGACAATTTTTTAATAGCATGATTGTAGTTTATTGCGTAAAGGTGGGTGAAGGTTGGTAAAGATGGGGGAACCATAGAGGAGTGAGGGAAGTAGGAGGGAATTTGCCAATTGTATTCTTGTGGGCTTATCCATATATAGTTTATGTCTATATAGTTTTGAGCGTGTTTTTTGATTGTTTTAAGAATGCATTGTTCGAATGATAGTTTATTATCTATAGTGATGCTCAGAAGTTTAGCTGTTTTCTCTACTTCAATTTCCGTATTATTTAGGGAGTAGATTTCAAACTCTTGTGGGGGAGGTTTGGAGCAGAATATTAGTAGTTTGGATTTTTTGGGATTAAGTAGTAACTGAGGTTTATTTAGCCATGTTTCTATGTGTGAGAAGGTGTTTTATGTTATTTTGAGGAGATATGTGAAGTTGAGTATATAATGGTAGAATCATCAGCATACTGGATGAAGGAACGTTGTAGCTAGACAGTATGGAGATTATTTATAAATACATTAAAAGGTAACAGTCCAAGAATGGAGCCCTGGGGCCTGCCTACTTTATGAACTAGATAACCAGATTGATTGTTTTGCCATCTGACAGATTGTTGTCTATCTTTCAGGTAGCTTCTAAACCAGATAATGGTATGTTCAGTACATCCTAATGTTTCAATTGTTGGATTAGTTTGATATGTGATACAGTGTCAAAAGCTTTGGATAGATCTAATAAAACTACTGATGTCATAGACCAGAGTCTAAAGCTTTGTTCAGGGTATTGGTAAAAGAAAGTAAGGCTGTAATAGTACTATGTGTGAGGCGGAAACCATGTTGGGTTTGGGCTAAGAGATTGTTGTCTGTGAGATGTTTTAATAGTTGGGTATGTATATACTTTTCTAGTATTTTAGATAATGATGAGAGAATAGAAACAGGTTGGTAGTTGGTTAAATTGTTAGTATTTCCACCCATATGCAATGTAGTTAGGATAGATTTTTTCCAAATTTGAGGGACTGTGGATTCAGAGATGTATCTATTAATTTGAATACTGATGGGATACGCTAACACATTTGCACCGAGTTTCAGGTATTCAGAGGGGAAGTTATCAGCAGATAGGGAGCATGGTCTAGGTTTAGATAGCAGTTTGAATATTAGAGAGGTAGGGACCAGTTTTTAGTAGATCTTTGAAATTTCTTAAGTATTGCTAGTGTTTTCTTTATGAAGTGAGAGATGTAAGTTGGAATTCTCACCAACAGAGCTTGACAAATTGTTAGGGGGATTGCTTGTTATTGGTGAGGATCTGTTGACAAATTTGAGAATGGTGTCTATAAAGTGGGTATTAAAAATGTCGGCTATTTGATCTGGGTCTTTGTCAGGATATGGTGATTGGTTTTGTGTAGTTCCAGGATTAAGGATCAAGTTGACTGATTTCCCCCCAAAATTTTTGGGTTGTTTTTCCTGATTAGATAGCTGTTGTGAAAAATAATTTAATTTGTTACTAATGCCTTAGCTTTATTGTGCAGTTGTTTGAAATAGATTTCATGTGCTTGTTTTTTGTTTTTACGCCATTGTTTCCAGTCCCAGTCTCTGGAGAGAATCATTTGTTTTGTAGGTTTTGCGAGCCAAGGAGCATGATTGAGTTTTATTCTTTGAACCTGATAGGGGGTAAAGTACTTACAGATTTTTCTAATGGTAACGTTATTAGTGGGGTCCAATTCTGAGCTTATAGGGAGTTGTTGAAAGTTATTTGGTTAAAGTTAGTTAGACTATTATGTTCAGTTACATCATCCCATGACCTTCATGCTCTCACCCAGAAAGTATTCAACATAGTTGAACAATGGTTCTCTCAGCATTGCCTCCTCTTGAACCCTAAAAAAACCAAACTCCTCCTCTTCATGCCTACTCATAAGTCCTCCCCTCTCCAATTCTCAGTAACATCTACCAATGATACTATTATATCTCCTGACTCTACCACCAAACTACTCGGTGTCACCATCGACAATAATCTGAGCTTTGACATCCACATCAATAATACCATAAAGACTGTTAATAAAAAAATTGGTACCCTCTATAGGATAAAACCCTTCCTTTCCCCCACTGCTAAAACTACTATTGCCCACACACATTTGATCTCTACACTCCTTTATGCCTCTCCCATTTTTACTAATCTCTCCAAGAATAACCTCAACAAATTGGAAATGGCTTATAATAACATAGCACGATTTGCTACAGGCAACCCATTCCGAACCCATCATTGCATTAACCTAAAACAGCTAGGGATGGTTAGAACTACAACACCTGATTAAATTTCACCAACTCACCCTTGCCCACAACATTCTTTATAAACCTTCTAATACTCCAAGTTTATTTACCCTAATCACCCCCTATACAAATCTGAAGTCCTTACGCTCATCTCAAAAACTACTAGTCCATACCACTAAACCTAACAACAGAGCTGGGGATTCCCTTTTTTCTAATTCTGTAGGTAAATCATGGAATCTTCTCCCTTGTGACCTCTCTTCACTCACCTCATTATCTCTCTTTAAAAATAGACTTAAACTTCTCCTCAAAACTCACTGGCTATGCCTCTGTTCAAAACCAGACTAGTCATCTACCTCTACTAATTTGTCTAACCTATCCAGTGCTTACTAGCCTCTGCTACTTTTTTCCATCTTATCATATTTTTCTTATCTACCCCTTTTCTTTTTTTATATCCTCTTTTTACTTTCTCTTCTTAAGTAACTCTTTTGCTACATTACTACTCACCTAACTTCCTTTGTTTACCTATGACCTAACCTGACTTATGTCTCCATACCTGAAATTTCACTGTTTTATGATTTTTGTCCGCAATAATATATCCTGTTACAAACTCTGTACCGTTAATTACTTAATACCATTGTTGATTTTTTTTTCCTTTTTGAAAGTTGCTATTTTTATTAGTATATTGATATTTTTTCTGTGTTGCTTGAAATTATACTATTGTAGTTAGACCATGCCTTGGAGCTTATCTCCCTGGGCCTCTACAGAAAAAGGACATGTATCCAGCTAGACTAGCCCGGTCAACAAATATAAAATAAAAAAATAAAAAAATAAAAAAAAATAAAATAAAATAAAAAATTTCTAGCTAATCTATATGTGTGGGGTTTGAGTGTTTGTGTATGGGTTCTAAGTGTAGAGGCTGGTAAATGGTCACTTAGGACATCAGGGAGAGTGCCAATAGTAGAGTATTTGTGTGGGTCTGATACAAGAATCCAGTCTAGGATGGCCTCTGGTTGTTTGTTTGGATTTCGTGTGGGGCCAGAATCAAGTCGTGTATACCCATGGAGATTAATACAGTTATCTGGGGATTTTAAGACTAAATTTTGCCAATTAATGTTAATATTGCCTAAAATGAATGTTAATATTGCCTAAAATTATAGTTTCTCAGGATATATTATGAGTGGTCCAAGACAGAAAGTTTACAAGCATAGGGATGTTGTGGCCCGGTGGAATATATTGTACTGCTTTAAACAGGTCTCTATTATTGTTAATGTATAGTGATGCTATTAATATTTCTATATTATCGAAGATTGGGGTGGTTTTGGGAAAAGTTGAAATGGTTAGAGAGCTGCAATAGATTAATGTTTTACCCACCTTTCTTTAGAGGTCTCTCATTACTTCAGATACTATAACCAGTTTGAACTATTTCAGTATTGATATATGTGGCTTTAGCCAAGTTTCTGTAACAGCTATGATGTCAGAGTTATGTTGTAAGAGCCTGCAAATGCACCGAATGTTAATTGTCAGTACAGATAAGTTTCAAGTGTTAGGAGGTGGTATTGAGGGAGGGAAGGGGTATTAATAATATTATGAGTGTGAGATGGGCTGGGATTAGGGTGCATGTCATCACTTTGAAATAGTAATAGGAGATGACTTGAAAGACAGGTGAAGAAGTTGGTTTTAGAAGAAGACCTAACTAATGTGTAAGGAAACATTTTTGGTGTATTACTGATATGGAAAACTCTGAATTTTGGGCTGAGTAATTTTTTAATATTCAATAAGAATGATGAGATGTTAAAAAGCCTTTCTGGTTTAGTAGTTAATGTGTCTGTTCTTGAAAATTGATAGAATTGCATGATGTGGAAAGAGGTTGCATGGGTTAGTATAGAAATGGGAATACTTAAGGAAAGCATGAAGATAAGTAGATAGGCAATGTTGGTCATTTGGTATATTAACTGATAAAGGGTGTGTGTAAAAACTTATGTAGTGTAAAGGGAAAATGGTGGGGCTGTGTGAGGTTAGGGAGCAGGGATAGGGTAATCAAATGAGGTGGGTTGGGTTTTGTATTTGGGTAGAGAGTATAAATTAAAGTAGGGGTGGGTGGGAATGGGGGTAGGGTAGGGTAGGGTAGGGGAGCGGAGTGAGCCTGAGCACAGAGAAGGTGAAAGGAGCGGGCTTACACCCTGTTCAAGGATTAGAAGGTTTCTGTTAAGAAAAACAGTCAATAAGAGTACACCACAGGTAGACGTTGTATGCTGCTTACTAGTCTACAATGGTGGCTTTTATTCTTTTTTTACATTTGTATTCCCCTTTACTCTTTGTTTGTTGCATACGATATAGCTAAAGGTAAAATTAGCTTGAGACTTTGCACTTTCATTTGGTGCTCAATTAGTGAAGAATACGTATTGAAGGGGTAGGGACTGAAGGCTATGACTCTGTTGAGAGGGGCTGAATACCTTAACATAACAAAACAGATAAGTTAAGCAAATAGTATCACCAGTGAGATGGATAAAAAGGATGGGGGGCTAAGGGGAGGAGGTTTGTAGGCTGTCACATCTAGGGTATGTGCAGTAGCTGATTGTAACAGATTTTAACAAAACAAAGCAGTAGTCACAAAAGTAGTCACCTACACTGACTGCAAGCGTCAGCAGCAGAATTTTCGGAGTTAAAGTTGGGGTTCTAGTCTTTATTTTCTGATGATGATTGGTTAGAGTTTCCTTTGCTTTTAGGAGGAGTGAGTGGAGTCCTCGCTCACACAAGTGTGGGGGGGGGGACCCAAGGTGGTGACCAGGTGTTCAGTGGCACTAAAAGTTGCAAAGAAAACAAAAGGAAGAAATATAAGACTAAAAGCAAGAGTAGGTAGCAAATGCAGGAGTTCACAGTCACAGTCTGATATATAGCATTAATCATTCTACATTTCTTGATTTGTGACTGCTGCTTAGGATAAAGAATGTAGTAGTCACCCAAAATGTGTCTTTATTGAGTTTTGATTGTAAAGGAAGTAAAAATCACACATACTACTTCAAAATTTGTTTTAGTTGCAGCGTATAAATGCTCATATTCCATGCTGAAAAACAGCCAAGGTCCTGGGGACAAATTCATTGCTGGGCAGAATTCTAATCAATGACTGCAGACATGGGATATTATGTATTTTGTACCAGACAAGTATCCCATTATTAACACATGAGAATGTTATTAAGAACTTTCAAAAGGAACTTGCTGCATTGCCTTTCACACATAGGTGCCAAATGCAAGGGTTCATATGCCTCAACCTGTTAGTGAGACATTTTGCATTATACTCGGTTTCCATTGTGAGTATATTACTTCAGAATATAACTTTACTTAGCTGCTATTATAGTTTACTGAGTTGGTACTACATTAGAAATAACAATGGTAATAATTTCTCCAGGAAAATATTTTCTCAGTTGTGACATTTACAGATGCTGTGATCTGAAGCAGCTAAAGTAGAAGGGTCAAACTTGTAATCAAGCTGCTGAAAAACATTTTGTGTTTGAACTTTCAATTATAATTTATTAGAATTGTTAAATGGGCTTGAAATATTGATTCTTAGATGTAGGTGTGCACAATAGTTTTTGTCATAGTATGGCATGATGAATTATTTATGTATTATTTATTGACATTTTGTTTACCAGGAAAGTCCGCCTGAGTATGATGCACATTTGTAACAGTGGTGCAGGGAGAAAAGAGCCAACAACGATGTGAACAATGTGTGAATTATACAGAATACAAAGACAGTGTACTATTTACAGCTTTAACAATAACAGCAAGAGAAAAATATGAAGTTACAGGGTGTACGAATAATTTTAACTGGAGTATACACGCTGTAGAGATTCAGTGAGAGTCTAAGTATTAGGTAGGTGCTGAGGAGGACTGGCTTGCATAGTATAGAGGAGGTTTAAGAGGAAGGTAGGATAGGGTGGGATTTTTCGTGGTTTCACCTCTGAAGTTGTGGGTCACTTTTTCTTGGGATAATTAGTGCAGTTCTTGTCCAGAATATACATTTACCAAGTTGTCTTTACATCACAAGTAAAACTTTTTAGTTCTCAAAAACACGGTTCTCAGATTCATAGCCCTTAAGCTGCCATGCTTGATTTAAGAGGTGAGCACTATTAAGTGCTTGAAAAGGGAAGAAAGAATTAAAGGTGTTTATATGTACGCGACTTATGGTCCCTATGATGTTATACCTAGTATTGTTCCTAAATTCTTATGTTCCTATAGTCAAAGAGGAATTGATTATATGGTCTTTTCTACATACGTAGAATAGATGTTTTTCCTATCACAGTATCATATTTTTCATTAGTGACATCCATTTGATAATGTCACATAATGGGGTCCACATGTGAAAAGTTCTAATAGTTATTACAGAGAAAGGCATACCTCTCACACAAACTGGTTATCAGTATCCATGCTAATGTCACACATACATACTACAAGGCAAGAATAAATTCTTTATAGACTGAAGTCTTCCAAAAATTCACTTTTTAAAACCATGAAGATCTCCTAGTGTGTGCCACCATAGATGCATGCACCACAGCCAGATCTAAGCAGCATACTGATACTCATTTCATACCATATATATAACTTCTTCCTCCACAACAGACAAGGGCCCTACAGGCTACATGAGCAGTCAAGTGACCATGGTAATGTTCTTGCTGTAGGTTTCGTCATAGTGTGGCACACTCACAAGGCTGAGCAAAGCCAGCTGCCTCTCAGGTGCTAGGATTCATCATACCACCAGGTAACTCACATTCCTTCACTTCCAATATGAACATGCCATGGTCATTGTTCATGTGGGTATGATTGACTTGTGATGCCCCAGTTAGACTGTATGAAAAGAGGAAGGAGCTCTGGGAGACTGACTTTCAGGCTAAAAGGAAACTAGTATTGAGCAGCGTCCTTCTGTTACAAAGATTTGTTCTTGATTGGTTGAGAGCTATGCCACAACATAAGCAAACAATGTCAGGCTTTAATAATTGGTGTAATTATTAGTGTCACTCTGCGGGGGTCTAATATGGGTCAGCCTTAAGTGAGATGGAAAACAATCCCATCTGTGTACTCAGGCTACCAGTCTAGTAAATACAAATTAAAATCTGGCAATTATTAGTGTAGCTCTGCTCAGTGCTGGGAGCTTAAATAAAAAATACCCTCCTTTGAAATCTTCATACCTTCAGAAAATGTGGATATTAGTGTGGTCAGTAAAACCTGGTTCTAGTGTAATGACAGTGCTCCCTCCTTTCCTGGATATACTGGCTACCACTTAGACACACAAGTGTAAATAATGGTAACACTAGTGGTGGTGGTGGTGTTGGTGTGTCTCTCTTTATCTGAAAAACGTTCACCAGTAGAATAATTGATCAGGACATTGATCTTGAACTCATTCATATCCCAGTATTTGTAAACAAGTCCTTGTCAACAACAGAACCTCATTCCTGATCATTCCTGATACCAACATTTCACAAAACATATATTAATAAACCTCTAGAGTCCATCTGTCATAATCCACACATCATATTTCTAGTGAGCTTTAACTGACCTTCATAACTTGCCAGGCCTACACCTCTACAAATAAATATGCTTCCATTACTTTCTCAGTGCAAACTCACTTAGTAAAATAGTGACATCCCACACTGCAGTCACCAGCATACCTATTCTTATCCACATCAACACAATCCCTTTCTGATCTCTGCCCAGTATTAAACCTATACTCATTGTATTGCATTGCTGTGCTGTTTTATTCAGCAATTGGCCCGTGAGCAGAACAATGTAAAACCCAACTATGTATAGAGACTTTTGCAAGGCCAGTTTCTTGTACTCAATGACTTGAAAGGGTTCAACAATCTCATGTGTCTCTGTGACCCTATAACAGTTATTGCTACATGTGTCAAATTTCTAAACCCCCACTTCAACTCTTTCATAGAAGCTTGTGTTCCTGTTTGTTACAAATACTATGCCAAGTTTAGAAACAAACCCTTCTGGTGGAATGTAACTATAAACAATCTACAATAGAAGTTGAAAAGCTCCTAGCCCCGAAGAAAAGAAAAGAAAAATAAGTCAGCATGCTGTAACTAAGCTCCAAAGAGTTAGCAAAGAGCTGAGAAGCAAGATCAAATCCTACAAAGCTAATTATGAACTAAAATTGTTATGTCAGCAAAGGAGAGCTATACAACATTCTTTAATTATACCTCAGAAATAAAATCCAGCATTGTAACTTAAATCATAAGCATATAGCTAGCATCCTTGCAGAAAAAAATTAGCTCCAACCTGTTCCCCATTGCCTCTAAATCTCCCATTATAAATCATGCAGTCCATACCCCACCAGTAATCGTCAATAAACAGATACTAATAATTCTCTCTAGGACAAAAAGCACCAGCTCAATAAGAACAGGTAATATACAGGGCTGTTTTCTGGTCATTATGAAGCACCCTCTAAGGCACCTCCCTCTTAATATATTAAAACACTCTTTCTCCACTATATACATACCACAAGCCTGGAGAACAACTGTAGTACTTCTCCTCCATAAGGTATGCCCACCATGGTAACTATAGATCTATTAGCCACATCAGCTAATAAACAGGTATGTAGAGAACCTGCAATTTCTAGATCCTAACCAGTTGGGCTTTATAAAAGTTAAACTGTGCATATTAAACCTAGTTGACTTCTTAAGAGTAACAGAAATACTACAAGAAGCCAGCTAAATGAACAAAGCTTACATCATGTTAGGTAAGGCTGTTGAAATCATACCCCTTCTCTGGCATCATCAACAAAGTGGAAAAACTGAATATAAATCCTTGTGTTACCCATGGGATTGACAACTGGCTCACTGAAAGATAGTACTCTATTAAAGTTGATGACATTCCACCCTCTAAGAGACTTATCATCAGTGGTGTACCCCAAGACTCTGTTATAGGACAACCTCTGTTTGGCATGTACAATTACTCCTTTGATATCAGATCTGTTATTAAAATCCTCTGACTGACCCAGTTTGTGAACATTTGCAAGCTTGTAACCATAATTAACTCCACTGAACACAGTGATAGCTTTCAAGGGGCCCTAACATAGACATAGGCATAGCATCAGTATCGTGTTCTAAAGCTGAATGCCAAAAAAGTAGCATATACAGTTTTTTTAAACAGGAAATCTCACAAATCTACCACATAAACAACAATGTCTTAAAATGGACAGTAAATTGGACACTGACCCTGAAGACTTAGGCATCTTTGTGGGTAATAAACTCATCTCTGACTTCCTCATATCAGCTGTCATTAGGAAAGTCTTTCACTTTGTCCAATTAATTAATAAAGGCATCACATCTCAATCCAAACAGAGCATCATTCCCTGACTCCTTTTCTATCAGGCCCATTCTAGACTATAATTTATTCTTTGTTATGCACATGTCAAAGCACTTAACCCAACTTCCAACTTGATAAGCCCAAGTGATTCTTCAAGAAAGAAAGAAAAAATTTTGGTATCAGCTCCCTGCATTACCCAGAGCATTTAAAATTCATGTCACTGTCTCCTAGGGACTCATTCATGGTGATTTGTTACTGTACTGCAAAGCTATATATGATCCAGTCATATCTGATTTGCTGCATTTTCACAAGTGTGGTAGAAACACAAATGAAGGTATAAATTATCCAGCACTATTTAATGACAACATTTTCAAAAGACTGGAAATAATTTAATTACAAGTACAAGGAACATGCATTGTTATTGCAATATAAATAGGACTTGTTGGCATAACAGATATCTTTCCAAAGACTCATCAGTGTCTGAACCACACTTACACTTTCATTAAAGCAAAATGCATCCCTTACTGTGTTAAAATATAACTTAGACAAATAGACAGGAAACTGCAAATGTATTCCTGGCCTAGATTTCCTGCTTGTTATCGACAGAGTAATTAGTTGGTTGTACCAGTGGGACTATAGAGGCCAGGCTTCAAAAATCGTAACTGGTCTATTGTTTATGTAGATTTGCTGATTGGTGGAGTACAAATCCACTAGGGCTTATTTAAGGCTCAGACAGGAAGTAAAAGAACTAAGAACAACACACATTTTTTGTTTCAATATGTTCATAGATACTGTCATACAGTTATCCCAGGGAAAATTAATTCCAGTAGTGCACAATATATATATATATATATATATATATATATATATATATGTATATAAAATAGAGAGAGATATACAGCATTACAATTCAATACCATTTACACAGGAAAAATTAATTTCAGTACCTATAATGATAAAAATGTATGAAAGTATTAATAATTAAGTATATGAAGTATTAATTATTATTAGTATTAATGAAAGCAGTACCTTGCCTGAGAGTAGCATATAATCCTATGATTTCTTTTGCAGGGCTTGTATGACATCTTCTTAGGATGCAGAATACAGCACTGGTCCAGAATGTATCTTTACTGGGTTTTCTTTACATCAGAAGTAAAAAAAATCATCATATATATACTTTCCCGGAATAAGAATTTTTCAATTTTTTCTGCCATGGCTGCAATGACATGAGCTGAAGCAGCCAAAATTCCATGAGGGTAGAATTGAAGTTTTTGTTGGATCTTGTACCACTCTTTCAAATGTACTTCCCTGTTATTATGTGTTATTAATAATTTTCAAAGTGATTGAAATGCTTCTTTTTAGACTTAGGCATTCACAGTCATTAAACTGGAATAGCAGGCATAGCACATTGTTTTAGATGCCATTAGATGGTGTACTACTTTTGCTCAGAATGCAGGAGGGTATCAGGTCTACAGCATTGACTCATGTTTTTAAGGAGGATTTGAAGGAGGCTGGATGGGTGGTTTCCCTGTGCAGAAGTTTTAAGGAGTTCCACTGTTTGACAACCCAGAGAGCATGTAAGGAGTCTCTGAGGCTGAAACTTTTACTGGACTTCTTCACTGAGATGATGGTTAAAAATATTGTATGACATATTTGGTGAGAGTATACAGATTGTCAAGGTCAGTTAAGATACCTAACAGCATGGCTGTGAAGTGTTTTGTCAGTAAAATTTGTTAGGAGCTCAACTGGTTGGAACTTCCTCAACTCCTACATTACAACCAACTCTCTCTGGCCCATAAAATCCTATATCAACCAGAAAAAAAAAACCTGCTCTACAAAACCTGCTTCACCTCCACACCAACAATAGAACTTTTCGCACCAGTAACAAACTTATTCTCACGGTAACTAAGTCAAATAATTCAGCAGGTGACATCCTCTTTTCTAATTATATATCCAAATGTGGAACACTCTGCCCTGTAACATAGCTACAGTCACTTCATTCACACAGTTTAAAAAGCATTACAGTTACATCTCATTAATAACTGGTTATGCTTTTGCATTACACCAGGCTAGTCCCTCCCTATGCTGGACCCTTCTTTACCTTTCTATTTATACTCCCAAGATGCATGGTTAGGACTATATTCTATGACTGTTTATTTACATTTAATAGAATAAAAATAGATTGATGTTATGGGTTTGACTCTTACAAGCTTATGTTCTGCATGTGTCTCTAGCAAAGACCTTGATGTGTGTTTCATTTTGACTAATGACTCTACTCTTGTATTACTTCTATGTCTTACTAATTGTGACATCTGTATATGTAGAGACTATCAATTAAGTCTCTCTATATATGTTTGTATTTTTTTTTCTGTTCAAACTTTTTATTTTTATGTTTTTATTACTTGATAATTATGTGTGTGGAGCTTTTCTCCCCAGGCCTCCACCAAAAATGGACATGAGTCCAGTGTGCTATCCCGGTTAACAAATGTTAAATAAAATAAAATAAACAAATAAATAAATAAAATAAAGATATCTTATTTTTACTATGTTTTAGGTTTGTGAGGTAAGTATACACAGGAGCTAGTAATAGAAAAGAGAATGTAATTATGATATGTTTGTTTGGTAAGGAAAGATTTTGGTGTGGAAAGCATTTATAGTTTTTGTTGTTTTGCATTATAATTTGGATATGTACCCCATATATGATGTTTTGGTCTAGTTTTCCCCTACAGGTTTTGTGGTGTAAGATCACTCACTGCTTATATTATCTTTTACTTGGATGATACCATTGTAATATGTAGATTGCTGTAAGATGGGTGGAAAATATAATTACTTTTGTCTTATATGCTTTAATTTAGATTTTGCTAGCCATTTTTGAACTTGCTAAAGAACTGTTTTTGGCTTGTTTTAGTTCCTTTGTAGATTCAGATGAACATATGACCACTGCTACCTCTCCACATTGTAAAGAATGCTGGTTATGATATTGCATTAATATTATTTGTGAATATTCTGGAGAGAAAGATGGCAATTGAGGAGCCTTGTGGCATACTTATTGTAATGAATTCTCAAGTCATTAGGTGTCATTTCAGAAAGCAGACTAAAGTCTGTTAGGTGCTGTAGTTATCAATGTGTTTTAATGAATGTGGTATGAGGTCTAGATCTGTGAGCCCATGGATTAAAACAGGGGTAGAAGACAGTGTTAAATCCATATCTGAAAATAAAGATCCTGCTGTTTGATCTTGATTAGGCTTAGTACAGTTAAAGCCTCTAAACAGAGGATGGGAAGTTTTTGTGCTGTACTGTAGTCTAAATACATATTAACTAGTGAAAAAAAGCTGTTAAGATTTATATAGTTGAGAAGTTGGATATGGATACATTTTCCACTATTTTTGGTAGGGGTAATATGGGTATTAAGTAATAGTATTACCATCGACCACAGGACAAGCAGAACCCGACAATAAGGCACAGACCAGGAATTAAAGCAGATGAAATTTAATCCAATAGGTCACACTGGGTATTAGATTGCAATTTATAAGGCTGCAGGCATTAATATATTGTACTGAGGGATAATATATAAGATGTTACCCATAGTTTTGAGGTAATTGATTGCCAGATGATCGATTTATAAATATTGAAACACTTTGGGGTATTTAATGCTGTATGTGATATAACTGTTATGAAGCAAAAGCCATATTTCTAAATAATTTGTCTTTAAAGCATTGATAGTAACATTGACTGATGAAATATTATGCCTTTTTAAGAGCAGTTGGGTAATGCTATGTATCAGCTAGAGGAGAATTTCCTTTATTTTAGGTCAATGGGTTATTGTGAGGTCAATTATATTGCATAAAGGAGAACGTTTCTAAGCTATAGCAGACTCACTAGATTCTAAAGGGGGAGGCTCATTGTCTCATGTAATGGAAGAAAGGAGTTTGAGTAAAGTCCATCTTTGAGTCTTGGTCAGAACTGGATCCTCATACCTGTAGAGAGATTCTTAGAAGGGATTTCTCTATCTAGAGGAGAAAGCTGTAGGAATACTTTATAATCATGGGTCTAGGCAGGATGTCATACATGGAAAACAGGTACATTCAGAATCTGCAACAAATTCACCTTAGCTGGATGAGAAGTTACTGTACATTTAGAGCCTTCAAAACTGTTCCTAGACATTCTTTTCTGTTGGTGAGAATAAATATTTTTGAATTTACTTTGTAATCTTGAACTGAGCAAATTATAAACTGAATAAAAGCTGTATTATATCTGAATCCAGTAAATTCAAAATACCACAGTGCAGAAATGAGGTAGGTGATGCCATTAGAAGTTCAGTGGGAAGGCTGTTAGTTGAATGAGAAGTTCTTTTGAGATTGTATAGGAGTTTCTTATTTAACATTGTAGGTACTGGTGAAAGGCTAACAGAAGCTGAGGTCTGAGCTGCACAATTGCTTGTTAATGGTAGGGTAAGTTTGAGTGAAAGTGAAGGATTATAGAGGTTGCTGTAAAAGACCAGATTTGAGAGCTAGTGTGTGTGTGTGTGTGTGTGTGTGTGTGTGTGTGGTAGCTATTGCTTTATCATGCTGGTGTGGTGATATCAAATGGGTAATTTTTGGAAGGTAGCAAGGCTAAGATTATCTCCTGACTTCAGAAATTTTGATATATATCTATATCTATATATATATATATATATATATATATATATATATATATATATGTATGTATCGGGGGGGGGGGGGACATGGCAGCTAATATAAGCTGCCACTGGAATTCTCTTTTACACAGAAGATTTTTCCAGACACCCTCTTGGATTAGAAACCAGTTGTTCCACAATCCCAAAGGTAAATTTAGTAAACCTCTCACAGGTAACAGAATGTTTGAACAACACATTGGTTTCTTTTTTATTTTTGATCTCGTATATATGTTCGTATAGCCTACTTTTTAATCCCCACTCTGTCTTCCCAATGTAAAATGCCCCACATACAATGGTGGCATAAACGGGGTCACATGCTGTCCCACGGTTGGACACAATACAGGTATAGGCATATTATATAACATAATTGTTACACCTAATTATGCCTTGTGATTTTAAATTGGATATATAGGTTCTTGTTTTTTTTTCTTGAGCTAATTGTTACATCTGATGATGCCTTTTGGTGAAAGTGCTTGTGTTTGTGCACTGAAGTAAAGTTTTTTGGAGTGAGCAGCCGTGACTGTGTCTCTTTATTTCTTGTTTTCTTTAAGACTTGCTGAATGTGGAGATCATATTTTGGGTAGTAGTCTATATTCACATCTAATAGTTTGGTGTGGGATACCAGTTCTATCTTGGCCTTGTTGGATGACCATATATTAAAGGTATTTTTTCTTTTTGGGGTAGAGGGTTGGAGGTGAATAGTAGTAGTTTAGTTTTTTTGGATTCAGGAGGAGTTAGGAGTTGTCAAGCTAACCTTCTGTAGAGGAGAAGGATTTCTAAGTGAGTCTGTAAAGCATGGGTAGTGTCCTAGCAGCACATATTAGAGGAGAGTCATAGGCGTATTATACTGCAGTAGCCTATTTTGCTGTTATGTTTAGGTCATTGCTAAGTAAGTTAAATAGCAGTGGTCCTAGGATGGAGCCTTGTGGGATTCTGATGGATATAGAAAGGAAAGAGCAGAAATCATTTTGCCATTTCACAGCTTGGGACCTATTAACGATGTAACTACAAAACCAGTTAAGTGAGGAGAGAATGGCGGTTGGTCTATAGTTTGTGAGCTTGGTCAATGTGCTGCCTTTATGGAGGAGTATTATACAGGATTTCTTCCTTAAGGTGGGGTATATTTACTTGGATGGAGCACTTTATTAGTATTGAAGCAGCATATGTAATGCTATCTGTAGAGAGTAGTTTGAGGTATTCAGATGAAAGTGATCCATGGCAGTGGTTGCTGTCTTAAGGATGCATAGATGTTTTTTCAATTGTAGATGTTGGCACTGGAATAAGGGTGAAGGTCTGTTTTGGCTTCAGTGATTGGAGTGGGATGGCTGGATTTGTAATATTTTTATTTTGTAGGAGGTAGGTGACTGTTATAAAATTTGAGTTAAATTGTGAAACACTGTTTCGGGAGTCACTAGCTAGATTGTTTTCCCAAACTAAGCAAAGTATTTATTGATTTCCAGAAGTTTTTTGGATTGTTTGATTTTTGGGTGTTGCCATAATAAGCTTTTTTTTGTCCTTCTTTTTTATGCAGTGTTTGCTGTGGTTCCTTAACTGCAGATATTGTAGCAGGGATGCTTGAGACTTGGTTTGTAGCCATAACTTTCAAACTTTATCTCTACCTTGCATGAGTTGCTTTGTTTTCTTAGTAAACTAAGGAGCTGGTTTGTTTTTAACTGTTTTGGTTCTTAACTGTGCTAATTGTAGTAAATTTTACTACTGCTTCATCAAGGGGAATAGTTTTAAGTGGAGTTCAGCTGATCTGGAGCAAGTTGGAAGAAAAACTTTCTTTACTGAAGTTACTGAGGTTTCTGACTCCATTATAGAGATGAACCTTATGGGGTTGTTTGGGGTGTCTGATTATGTAGTTTACAGGTGGTTACTTAGGCTATTAGGTAGAAGGCAACATTGTCTTGGATGAATGTTCGAATCCAGTCCTGGATAGATTCTTTAGATGTGGCCTTGTTAATTCTAGTTAATTTTTGTTGGCGTCATGATCAGTTCAGATAAGCCATATAGCTGAATTGAATTTGTTGGGTTTTCTAGGGCTATCTTTTGCCAGTTTATGTTAATATCTCCTGGTG
Source organism: Protopterus annectens (assembly GCF_019279795.1). Lineage (NCBI taxonomy): Eukaryota > Metazoa > Chordata > Ceratodontiformes > Protopteridae > Protopterus > Protopterus annectens. The sequence continues at coordinate 1,422,162,624 of NC_056744.1, forward strand.
AGATGGTTTCCTGTCTTATGTTAACTGTGATCTAGGACAGGATCTCTTTCAGGATGAGGATGTAGTTATGCAGTGGTACATATAGATGTATGATGACTAAAGATTTGTGAGGATTCAGTTTGAGGAGTAAGATACAGCATTATTGAAAGTGGGTGTAGTATTATGGTAAGTGCAGAAATCTAAAGCATTCCTATAGAAAACAACAAACCCATCTGCTTTGTTTGTTGGTTCTATCTAGTATAAGTATATTATAACGTGGTGGGAGTAGTTTTCTATCTTTGATGATTGGCTGTAACCAGAATTCTGTGACTATGAACAGATCAGGGGAGTATTGGGCTATAAGGTATGAACTTCTATGATTTTTTTTTTTTTTTTTTATATAGACTTGTTAGGTTACTGTATAGTATTTTAAATCTAGGCTGGCTGGACAGGTAGCCAGTTGTTGTTGTTTTGGGATGTGTGGGGGCTGGTTTAGTGGGATCTGGGGTTAGATGAGTGGGTCATGGATTGAGATGTATATCCCTTCCAGTATTATTGTCCATTTAGCAATATGGCTATTGAAGAGCCACATATATTTGGGCACGTGTTTTTACATGGTTTTGGATAATGGTCTGTGCCACTGCTTGTATTTCGGTGTCCTAATATAGTTAATGTTGTGTAGGCTGGATGAGATATTAGATGTTTTGTGGTATTCATTGTTAAGTATATATTAGGTATAGGTAAGTAACAGTGAGCTTGTAATAGCTGGTTGGTAAAGTACAGCAGAATGAATTTATGGTTTTATTTGTATATTATGATTCCATGTGACAAAAGCTGAATTGTGACCATTGATGGTATCAGGTATGTTTCCTTAACTGGTGATTTTGTTTGAATCAGATGGGAGTTCTCATTCATGCAAATTGTCTTTACCTGTCACTTTGTCTGTATTTGTAGTAATTTATGTGAGTGACAGTAAGGAGAATGATGTGGGAATGTAAAGATTTATTTTTGGCTAGTGATCAGTTGATATTAAATTTGCCTAGAATTATTACTATTGCTTTAGTACATTTTTACATGTCAGATTGTCTCCTTCAGCAAATTTGTTTCAAAGGGTGGAATGTGGATAGCACCAATGGAGGTAGTTTGTACTGTACTACACTGTAAAGCATGCAGTTTTGTTGGTTTACTGTACTGAGCTGCCTTAGAGTACTTAGTTTTTCCTGCTTCAACACAGACAGTTAAACAACTAAATGATATTGCTGTCACTTATAAGTAGAAAGCTTATTTTAGAAGGAACATCATTCTTCCATTGAAAATGAATTAGTAAGACTGCATCTGGAGCAAATCCATTTCTGGAAGCCGTATTGCACAGGACTAAAATGGTTTTGACTTCCTTTACAGAAATAATATCTAGGGTAGGTTGAACACATTTACATTAGAATACATTACATCTGCTTGACAGAGTAAGGTGGAAATACTGCTGTACAGTCTGAATTGCATTTTTTTGCATTCCTACCTCCCCCCTGACCTTTTTCTGCAAATGACCCATGCCTTCCAGAGTGCCAGAGGTAATTCCCTCTCCATTACCCATTGCAGTATTCCATTGTTTCACACATCCAAGGAGGAGTTGGTCCCTACAGTCTACTACCAATGCCACATTCTTTGTCTTTCCTGTTCAAGAAAACCACTTCACATCTTCCTGACATAATTTTGTGCATCTATGTCATGTCATCCATGTCTGTTCTGGTATGGAGTGGGAAGAGTTCCTCATACTTTGGTCTCAAGTCATGTTCTTTTCTGTCATCTGGACACTTCCCAGCTGCTGGATATCTTATAAGATACCTCTTTTTATATGGCCTTCTGAACTACAGACATTATTCAATGTGTGGCTTGACCAGGACCCTTTACAATGGAAACATTGCTGCTGTAAATGCTGTGTCATTCAACTCCTGGTATTCTAGTTGTTTATTTATGTACGAATGTATGTATGTATGTATGCTTATCCTTATTTATGTTTTGTTAACAATGTAACTAACTGGTCAAAAGATCTTTTAAATCCAGAACCAGGACACTAAGAAAAGGACAATTACAAACAAAAAATAGTTTACCTTTAAAAATATTAAATAAGGTGCAATACCAGATAGTTAGATCAGTATTACATTAAAAGGGTAAAGTGTAGCTTGCAAAAGAACATTTACTAAATGTTAAGTTTACCTATATTATAGTAAGCAACAGCAGAGAATATTTTATACAGTGATGTACACAACTTGTTTAGATGCTTAAGTACAGGTAGGCAATGTCCCTAGTTGGTCTGTCTTTCCAGATCATTCCTTAGAATCTTCAACCAGCCCTCCACTGCCGCTTGGTCTCATTAGTGAACATTCTGACCCAATTTCTGCTACCTTCAGATTTGTCTGACACAGTTGTCAGTATCATCATCATCATCAACCTCCTTTTTCTCCATTTTCTTCATGAGGCTAGGGTGTTGCATCAAGTGTTGCCATCTCTCTCATTTCAGAGCCATTCTCTTAACTTCTTTGAAAGTCATGCCTGATTGTCATAGATCTTCTCTCACAATCCATCATCTCTTTGCTAGACATCCTCATTTCCTCTTATTTTCTTCCTTTGTGTCCCAAATCTTTTGAACCAGATTGTCTTCTACTTTCCTTCATATATGCCCAAACCACCACAATCTGTTCTCTTGGACCATCTCTGCATTTGGAGTTACTTTCGCTTCTGCTGTGATGTCCTTATTTCTTTGAGTGTCCCCAGAGACAGATCAAGCAGTAGATAATTGGGAAACTGCCTAGGGCCCATGTTGGCTGGGGTGGCCCGACCTCCATTATAAAATAAAAAATATTAGGTAAAAAAAACATGTGGGATTGTTCCATAAACACAACAAACATTAGGATCCTGGTCCTTAGCTCATGTCTTCTGTGTGCATGTGTGTGCGTGTGTGTGTGTGTGTGTGTGTGTGTGTGTGTGTGTGTGTGTGTGTGTGTGTGTGTGTGTGTGTGTATGTGTGTGTATGTGTTAAGGGACTTTGCTCAGAGTCAAACACTGAGCCTTAATAATTAAAGGCAGGCAAGTGCCTTAAACCACCACACCAAGTGACAGGTCTCATTTAATTTTAATTTTTGTTAATCACTGAGGACTACAATCTGTCAGTGCCATGCCTAGAGTTTCAAAGATTTGTTGTTCAGTAACAATGTGCAACAGGTACACACTGGTGCAGAAAGTTGTGGCTTCTCTTCCCACAACAGGTAGATTGATTGCTGACACTACTGTATGGCATAAGGGGGATGGGGGTGCTGCACTCTTGAGTGTGTCCTCCTTTGGATGAGATGGCTAGTAACTATGAAACTGTTGTTGGTTTGCAAACAATCCCCTACTGCAACATTACCCGCATACCACTTTTTTTTTGTTAATGTAACATAGGCAATTTATTCTTCAAGGGCAACAGACACTGAATTTGTAGATGAAACACTGAAATGCAAAATTGTTTGCTAGCAGCAACTTCTCCATTAGTTACAGTTCTTTTTATTGTGTAATTATTCAGATAACGTTTACTTCTGCAGAGATTGTGCATGTTGACTGATACTAGTGGATTGAAATGACAGAAGTCTGGGTGGCCTTTTATGGTTGAAATATTCTGAAATGGGCAGTTTGTCATTATTGGTTCATACATTTTGTTTCATTGCTTGTTGAAAAAAAATGTTAAAAACTAGAAATTTAAAACACTGTGATGCTGTATTATACAAGGAATATAATTTAATACAATCAGGAAGGTGAATCAAAAAACACGAGTGTATGCATTGTCCCAAAAACCCATGCAAGGGGGCCCATTGTTTGAAAATAGCCCAAATGTAAACTTAACCTGCCCCTGGCCATAAGCATTTTCTATGAATGTGAGTTTTAGTGCTGTTTCAATGAATGTGAGTTACAAGGGCACAGATGTTACTGTTGTTCATGGTAAGTCTGTTTTCATTGTGAGACTATATTGTTTTGTTTAGTAAATGGATATCAGCGTCTGTGCTATAAAATTTGAAATAAAAGCTTTAACTTAAATCCAAATATCTATAATCATTGTAGAGGTGCAGGAGAAAAAATAAGCACACTGACAGGTTTGAGCAGTCTTTAATGATAACTGTGAAGACATAACCAAGTAATGGGACACTGAAATGCCTGGGGGGGGGGGGCTGCAGGCGGGGCCCAGTTCATTATCCTGCCTATGGCCCCACTTGATCATGATCCATCTTTCGGTGTCCCATAGTTTGCAACCTACCATCCATCTCAGGAATTTCATCTCCATCACCTCTACATTTCTCAACAACAATGCCTTTGATGCCCAGGTTTCTGTACCATACAGAAGTGTTGGTTGCACCATTGTTTTCTATACTTTACTTTCAGCTACTGGTTAGGACTGCATGCAGAATTCTGCCACAGTCCCACACTAGTTTGGATAAATCTCTTATCATCCAAGATTTCATAGAGCTAATATTTCCTCCCTGCCCCACAATCTGACATTTCTCAGCCTTCTCCTGAAAGATTCAGATCTTCATTGCCTTTCAGCCTTTTATCTTACGCCCTGCCCATTATTCAGCCAGCCTCATCCTCTTCTATGGAGGCTGACAGACTGCACTAGTCTCCAGCATTCTTCTCCTTCGTCACCCTTAACCATCACAGCATATTACTTAGGTTCTTACTTTGCCCCTTCCTTGCTCCATTATGTTGTGGTATTTTTCCTTTTTCCTGACCTGACATTTGATGGCTTACTTTTCCAAGATCACCACTGCACCTTCACCCCTTACTTACAAGAATTCCTTGAACAGCTTCTACATGGAGCACCTTCGTGTTCCACTTGCTTTTATCACTGGCCCATATTTGTGTGATGTAGCAGTGTGCACCCTCTCATTCTATATAAGCCATATCATCTTCGCTAGATTCCTTGCATTATATAGTAATATTGCCTAGCCTTGCTGTAGGTCATTACTGTTTGGTCATCTGCTGTGTTTTGTTTCACATCCCCCTCCTTTACTTTACCTGAGTAACTACACCTTCATGTGCACCACAACATATCTTCTATTTTTCACTTTACTGTAAAAGGATAATTACTGATTTGTACTTTTTGAACCCTGCTCGAAGCACTGCGTCTTTTCTGGGCTAAAGTGGAATGTGTCCATGGCACAGAGCTTGTCTCTCTGCCAGTTTTCTCTCCAGCCTCCTGTCCATCTCACATACACACAGCATAATTTTCACAAGGAACCTTTAAGATCATCACTGGCATACACAGCCCATGCCAAGATGGATTTTAGCTAACATGATTGCAGTTACTGAAAGTTATGAGCTACAGATGGTCACAGGTACTTATACTGATAGGTTTTTGACACTCATTAAATTTGATGTCAGTTCTGTTATAAACCTTTACAACCTTTGATGAACTGTGTGACCCCAAAAGAAAATGTTTTCATCTTTGATAAATGCTCTTTGTTTTATTTTATTTATTTATTTATTTATTTTACATTTGTTGACCAGGGTAGTCCGACTGGATATATGTCCATTTTCAGTGGAGGCCCGGGGAGAAAAGCTCCAAGGTTGACAATGACAAACATAAAGATGCTTTTAGAAAAAAGTTGCATACATTCATGAGCACATCAATAACAATGGTAGTTACAGAAGGGCATATATACAGTAGATATATACATACAGTGTATACATACGGTAGGTATATACATACAGTAGATATATACATACAGTAGTTGCATTGCTTGCAGAGGGTACATTACATGACATATTCAGACTAGATCAGGTACAAATTCTGGCTAGGAATGTTTGTGTATTGACAATCTGGCTAAAGCAGATAATTGAGGTTCGTTTCCTGTTATAGGACCATACTCAGTATGATTGGGGAAAGGCTAGACCTATTTTGTATGAAACTAGTATGCTTAGGATGGGACTTGGAGTAGGGATGAAAACAGAAAAAAAAAAAAAAAAACTAATCGGGTCTAGAGCATGGGCATAACCAGTGTGATTTGAGGTGTTTCTGTAGTTTTTGAATATGGCTAATAATGGTTGTGATGTCAGGTCCGTTGGTAGACAGTTCCATGTTTTACCAACAGAGTTGGCAAATAGTGAGTCACCAGTAGAGTGGTTTGCTTTAACCGTTTGAACCAGTAATCTGGAGGAGGATCGGAGTGGGCGATTGTTGTTGTAGGGGGTGATTATGTTTTTTAATGCTGGTTTTTTTTCTGGGCAGTTAATTACTTTTATGTGTTACTATGAGTTGATTGAACTGTAGAAAGTTGGGAAGTTCCAACCATCCTAAAAGGTTTAGATTGATGCAGTGGTGGGTCCGGTATGGAGTGCCGGCAGCAAATCTGGCAATCTGGTTATAGCAGGTTGTTAGCTTATTCAGATCTGATTTGTTCAGGTTGGAGAAGAGTGGTGAAGCATAGAAAAGGGTAGATAGTAGTTGGAATCTGGCAATACCAGCTCTGGCTTGTGGAGTAAGGAAATATTTGATCCTATATATTGACCCAAGTTTTTTATGGACTGTTTTTATGGTTTGATTTATGTGTTTGTCAAACCTGAGGTTGTTGTCTACTATAATGCCTAATAGTTTGGTTTGGGCTTCTGGGGAGATGATTGTGTCATTGCTTGCTGTTATGTTCAGTGGTGTTGTTGGGGACCTACTTGTGGGGGAGCATATAAGCAGTTTGGTTTTGTTGGGGTTTAGGATTAGGCGTTGGTTTGAGAACCAGTTTTCAACTGTGTTGAAGGTGTTCTAGGTTAAGGTAAGTAGGTTAGCAGGTGAGGTTGCGGAGCAAATTAGGGTGGAGTCATCTGCATATTGTATGCAGGTGGCCTCTGGGATGGCTGAATGGAGATCATTGGTAAAGAGAGAGAAAAGAAGAGGTCCTAATATAGAGCCCTGGGGGACGCATAGTGTGATGGGGAGGCTGGATGATAGTTTGGTTTGCCAAAGCACTGTCTGCTGCCTACTGTTTAGATAGGATTCAAACCACTGGAGTGCCTGATTGTTTAAAGCAAATGACTTTAAGGTTCTCATAAGTATTTTATGGTCTACCACAACAAAGGCTTTGGATAGATTAAGAAATTTGTGCTGCGGATAGTTTATTGTTGTTCCAGTTATGGCGTTTGAGAATGACAGGAGGGCTGAGGTGGTACTGTGATTTTGCCTGAAACCATGTTGCGTACTGCACAGAAGTTTGTTTTGGGTGAGATATTGCATAGGTTGCATGTGTATGCATTTCACCATGATTTTAGCTAGTGGAGATAATATAGCAATGGGCCTGTAGTTTGACAGTTCAGTAGAATTGCCTCCCTTGTGGAGAGGTATAACGTGGGAGATTTTCCAGATGGTGGGTACGGTAGCTTCAGATAATTCAGTTAATCAATATAGATACTGGGTATGCTATAGCATCTGCAGCCTTTTGTAAGTAGTCTGCAGGGAGCAGATCAACTGCTAGAGTTGTGGTCTCAGTTTCTTAAGTAGGGTGGCTATTAGATGGGTAGGTACGGGTTGGAAGCTAAACTGTGTTTGGTTGTTAGTAGGGGCTAAGCTTGGATTAGGATCATTAGGAGTGAGTTTGCTGGACAGAGATTGGATAGTCTCTGTGAAAAGGTGTTATTTAATCACCAGTTTGCACGTATGACATTTTAAGAGATTTCTCCATGATGACATGTCTTCCAGGACCATGATTTTGAATAGTGCTGTTTTTCCATAAGGACAATGTTTGGATTGGAAGGTATTTAACACATAAATGGAGAGCTTCTTTGATAGTTACACTAGCATCAGGTCTTGAACATCACATATTTTGTTTATGAGCACACCATACATACATAGTCTTAAAATATGTGGTTTTCAAATCCCTTGTACAAGTTTAAACAGCTAAAAATTTAGGGTATAAGAAAGTAAAATGATTCAAGGTTCTCTAGAGCTCAATGCAACCCCCCCCCCCCCGCGCGATTCTGTAGCAGACTGATTAAGTATTGACAATGCCAAGGTAAGAACTTGGTGAAAGATGAGGAAATGTTTTTCCTTAATTATCTAAATCTTAATAAAGAGATTATGGAACAAGTTGCTGTTCTGCATTAAATGATGCATGTGCATTAAGAACTCACTTATTGATTTTATGCAACTATAGAAATACATATACTTGGGTTATATGAGTCAAGTGTCTGCAGTGAGTTTTTGCAATAACTACAGACAGCAAGTTTGATACTTAAACCAGCGATGGGAGTGCTTACAATTATAGCATTGTTTAGTCCCCACTCACATGTTTGAAGTTCATTTTGAAAATGTAGCCATGAATGCAGTATTTATTGATACATTTGGGATTTTCAGGATTGTTTTGCTGCAGACTTCACAGATGTAGAACAGTATGATGTTGCACTATTCCAGAACTCTAATAAAGCATTTCTGTCATCTATCAACTTTCTTCAAATAGTGAGGCTGATGTAATTCTCTTAATATTAATAATGTTACCCAAAACATGTGGAAATTATTGTCAGTTGGAAGTTCGTCAAGCATGGCTAAACAGTATGCTTTACTTAAAAATATATAATTTTTCATCTGCAGTCTTCGTTTAATTGTAAGAAGGATTTCTCGGTAGCACCTTTATCTAATTTTTCATTGATTTCTGTAGGTCTAACATTCATCCAGAAAGTGCAACTTCAAAGTATCATGATTTCAAAATGCATACTTTTGACCGGATTACATACTGCAAGGCCTGTCAAATGCTTTTGAGGTAATTTTCTTTTACAAATAAATTACTGTTAAATGATAATTGTGAATATAATGTAAACATTTCTGAAAAAAACAGATCCACAGGAACAGACTGTATGTCCAAAAAAGAAAATTAGTTTTTAGACACACTTTTATGGCATGAATTCTTTGTTACTAATGCAACTTAGAGATTGTTATTAAAAACATTGTTTTTCTAGGTACTTGTTCAGTGTGACGGCAAATCATGTGAGCAGATCACAAAAGTAATGATATCAGCCATTACTGGCTTTTGCCTATTTGACACCAGCATATCTCATGTTTCCCTTTACACCATACATAAAAAGTGGGTATAACAGTGGTGTGCACATCAGGACAAATGAATGTGTTAATTTTGACTTTGTCTTCTCTCAGCCCATGAAATGTTTGAAGAAACAACTGAGTTTTTGATAAGAAAACGATTCATGGTGTGGTATAATATGCAAGGGAAATATATTTATTAATTAATTTATTTGTATTTATTTTCTGGGTAGAGCACTGATCTCCATGGACCTTTTTCAGACTCTGCCCAGGAGCAGTCTCTGGATAAGTGGCTTTCTCAGAGTCACACAGTTAGCCAAGTTTAGATAGTTAGGCACCTGTATGCAACCTGGCATTGTGTTCACTACAGAAGCTTTGTAAACTTATAATAAGTTTGATTTTATAGTCAAAGCCAACAGACTATGCACATTTCAAGTGATTTCTGAGGCTAGTATCCAACTGAATACTGCTAAAATACAAAGTACTGCTTTTCATATTCCCATGTGACATGGAGTGGAAGAGCTGTGTTGATGCATAAAGCAATGAAGCCCTGTAGCAGAGGGAATAAATAAAGAGTTAACAGCGATGGATGACCTGACAAAAAAAACTGAAGAAAAGAGGGGAATTACTCAACAAAGGAAGGCATGTTGAAGAATAAAAAATGCGAAGAGGACGAGAAAAAAATCTAAGAAAAGTCTGAATAGTCCAAAAAGAAAAAAAGTCATAGAATATGTCAAGGCAAATGTAGAAAAAAGAAATGGGTACATGGAATGGATGAATGGAAGATGCACTGGGAATGCAGAGGTAAGGAGGTAGGTGTGTTACTGGCAATAGAAACGAGTGCAGTATGAGAAGGTATTTACTCGCAGCTATGACAACCAGTTGTTAAAGTGCATGCATTTGGCTGAAATGTGCTATTCTGAGCGGACATCACCCTAGTCAGTGTTTGTCTTTACATCAAAGTGCAGTTACCTTGAGGTTGATTGCATTAAGTTCAGTACTGCAATCAGTAAAGCCTTCTGAATAGATAATAAAAAGTCTTATTTTCAAAAACTATGTCAAAACTTGCACCAGTTAGCAAGCTTTTTTTTTTGGTTTTTTTTGTTATGAATGTCTGACTTTTGATGAAACCGGAGTACGATGAAGCCTTATAGCTAAAAGTTTATATAGTTTAAGTTTATATCACATTTCTAAAGTGATCTTGTGGACTTTACTGTCTGCTGTTTTTTTTTTTTTTTTTTTTTACTCAGTATACCTAAATTGTAAATATCTGGTCAAAGTAATTAGTTTGTTCGCCACCTTGTGTCAGGGTACCAGCATGCACTGGTAAGGAATGCATCAGAGAAGGTTACATGAACAGAGGATTAGGTCTGTAGGGAGAAACTGGAGAATATGGCTTGCGAGAAAAAGAGAGGGAAAGAAAGAGAGAGAGAGAGGGAATAAAAATGCAGTCCTTCGATTAGGTCTCCTGAGGATATGAAAGGAACTAAGAACAAAAATGGCAGTGATATTATTTAAACATAGTGCATTGTCAGTAAGACAATTATATATGAAAGAGCTAAACAGAAAGGATAGGAGAAGAGCAGATGAATGTTAAATAAAAAGCAGATGATTTAATGCTGCTTTAAGGAAACACTGTTTCACAGGTATGGTGGTAGGGCCACTGGATACACTGGCAGAAGCAATTATAGATTTTATCTCATGGGAGTATTTTATTTATATATGGGACAAATGAAAGAAGAAATGGGTTAATGGCCATTGTGGATAAGCTGCACAGGAACCAGCTGTAACGCAAGTGGCCATTTTAAACAACTGACTGTTTTCCATCATAATGTATCATGTTCCAACGTCTCAGGGTTCTGCTTACTCAAAAAAGGCAATATAATTCCTTGTAGGAAAAAAAAATGCAAAAGCACTGGTGGTAATGTCTAAGACAAATTGTATTGTGAACGTGTGCCAACTGCAATGAAGGTTGTCAGAGATTGATACACCTGTCATTGCTGGTATATCTGGCATACAGTTATAAGGAGTGATGATAGAGAGAAATGCAATTAGGAATTACAAATGAGCATGTCATTGTGCTTCTGCTATATACTTTCTAAAGCCTTATGGAAATATTTGCAGCTATCTAAATCCTATTTAAGAATTATGGGTAAAAAAATCTGTTGTGAAACAGCTTAGAACATTCTGTGACCAAATACAGGCTGTAACACTTCTGCATTCTAAAGTGAACCTTATGCATTATATGTGTTTCATTCTGACAACAGAGGTCAGTACACTGCATGTACACATCTAATATGTACTATATAGACTCCTCTCAAATCATTAAGTCCACTTTCTTTCTTATAGAATGACACAAGTGTAACTTAAAACCATTCAGAAAATGAAGAATTACCAGTAAGTGTTCAACTATGACTTACTCATCATTCTGCATACAGGAGGTAATGTACCTCAAAAAGTACATATAATTTTCCTCGTACCAATAACCACAGGAAGGGGTCACCATCTGAAAAGGAAGAGATTGGATAACTTGAAATTATTAGGAGGGAAGGAAGTGGAAAGGAGAGCAATCACTTCACTGTGAGGGAGCACTGCCAAGCAGAGTTAAAGGCTGAGTTTCACAGGTATGAGCTTTTCAAAACACGACTCACCGCACAAGCTAATATTGTTCTAAAAGATCTAAACCAAGTATTTAGTTATCATTCATACAATGATCGCATACACTTCTGAATCACAAAATGTAACACTGGACATTTTAAAACATGCTTACTGACTTGTTCTGGATTTGTAAGGACTCTTTACTTAAGAATCATCTCATCTCTTCCCGGAGGAGGAAGTGGGATACTTCTGGGCTCTAATGACTGTTTTTCTAGTGTGTGACAATACTAGATACCACTAAGTATGTTCATTATTACATATTACCTGTAGAATGGGATCCCTCAGCACTCTTCACACAATAGACAGCACATCTGCAATCCTCAGCCTCCGATGGCACATAATCAAACATTGGACTTCTTCCTCCAAAAATCTTTCGCGTTACACTCCCTTGTACCATATTATCTAGAACTTAATAGAGACACAGGATTTGAGGCAGCAAGGAATTTTCATATGGCACATGAGGGAGCATTGGATATCGGTCCTGCCAAGAATCCTGATTATACTAAAAACCCTATCAAAACAAGTTCTGACATGATATATATAAAAAAAAAAAAATTTTTCAACACACCATTTCCTGAATGTGCAGTGCAATGCAGTATTTTTCTTGGCTTAGAGACTTTCCCTATATTCCTTTTTTCCTCCATTTACATCACTGGCTCTTCCTGATTTAGCACACGCTGATAGATTACAGTGCTTGCTTTTACAAATCTGTTATGTGAATCAGCATTGAAGAGTATTAATCACTGCATTGGTGGTTCAGTGGTAGAACTCTTGCCTACCAATCCTATCACATGGGAAGCCGACGCTCATTGTCTGGCAAATAGTGCAGAGGATTAAGGCTCTGAGGAGTTAATGAGCTGCCTCCTGCTGTACAGGGCTTGATTCCCTTAGTCTTCATTGACCTTGAGCAAGTCAGTTAAGGGTTTTGGGGCAACTGGGAAATTAAGCTAGGATAATCAATGGATTCGTGGACTCCATGTCTGGTAACTACCTATGAACCTAATCCTTGGAACAAACATGTCTCTACTCATTAGATAAGACATTTTAGTTTTCAGGTTAAAAAGAGGTAATTTCAAAGTCCCAAAAACACCATCAGAATTAGTGCAGGCTATGTATAAGAACCCAGTTGCATGAGTGCAAACAGTGTTTGGACTCAGTGAGAGGGTTTCCCAATAAGAGTGGATGTGCATCAGGGTTCAGCTCTAAGACTACTTCTGTTCATACTGATAATGGACTATATTGGCAAACAGGTCAAAGGAGACAGATCAACAAAGATGATTACATTACAGGCAGACAGCTTCAGCCAATGAAAATGGAATGCAGTAAAAACCTGAAGGCACATTGGATGAAGCTGAATACAGTCGACTGCTGTCATGACAGCAAGTGTGATGGGGGGGGGGGGGGGGCCCACAGAAGAAGCTGAAAATTGAGGTAGAAGAGAAGACAGTAGAACAGATTAACAGCTTCAAGTAGGTAGGAGTGGCCGCTAAGAAGGGAAGCGTGAATGTGAAGGTCAACACTAGAATTAGAGAGACTCAACCAAATGGCACAGATTATCAGGGATAGTGTGTGACAGAAAAATGCCAAAGAAGCTGAGAAGTAAGGTGTACAAAACAGGGATGTGACCAGTACTACTATATGGTACAGAAACCTGGGGTAGCAATGAAGACAGAACAAGTGAGGATAACTGTTGCTGTGCACCACTCTGTGTGCCACTCTGTAGCCTGTAGAGAGTCTGAGTTTGAACAGTGTGTTTAGGTGAGGGTTTAGTTCATTTTGGACCTCTTGCAAGACAAAGTCTGGGACACCGTCCGGTCCCATTGAGGCTTTGCTTTTGGCTTTGGATAGGGCTGTTTTAACCTGTGTCTCGGTGATTGCCAGGGCCTTACATTCTTCTGGTATGGTTATGACCCCTTTAGAGGGTGAGAGGGATGTGAAGTTTGCACTGAACCTGTCTGTCAAAATGTTGGCAATATCAGTCAGTTCAGTGTATTTTGTGCCATTCTGCACCAACTCAGAGCAGATCTGAGAGTTTCCACTTAGGTTCTTGACATAGCTAAAGAACTTTTTGTGGTTATCTTTGGAGTTCTTGGCAATTTTTCTTTGGAAGCTAGCCTTGGATGATTTAATGAGGGATCGTAGTTTCTTGCTGATAGTAATCAGGGATGTCTTTCCTTCTAGGGATTTTGCTCTTATCTGTCCTAGTTTCCTTCTTCTGTTGTAGAGCTTGTTTATGGCAGGAGTCCACCAGACTGGTTTCCTTTTCTTGGAGGAGTGAGTCTTGGTTTTACTTGGGATAGCACGATCCATGCATTCCTGCAGATGATCATAGAGTGCCAGCAGCTTGAAGAGTATTGTCCATTGGCGTGTAGGCTGCGAACCTTTCCACCTCAGTCTTAAGCAATGTGACGTTTGGTTTTGAAAAGTTTTTCATGCTGGTTTCCTTGATTGAGGTTGGGGTGGAGTGTGAATATCCAGAGTGATTAGTCTATGGTCTGATCTAACCAGCGAGGGGTTGATGTCAGATCTGGAACACCGGTCGCCCATGTTGGTGATGACCAGGTCCAATATGTTGTTCCCTCTGGTGGGGGTGTTGACCAGTTGATCCAGGGTGTTTGAGTTTATAAATTATAGGAAGCGTTGGGCAAGGGAGTTAGTACTTAAGTAGTTCTCCCAGTTAATGTTTGGGTAGTTGAAATCACCCAGTATTAGGGGGGTTGGTAGGACCTTCATATTTCCAAGTGTCTCCAGAAATGCGGTATGGAGGTCCTGGGTCATGGTGGGTGATCTGTAGCAAGCTACAATTTGGATTGCTGTTTTGCCCATTGTTAGTTGCACTTGGATGATCTCTGATGCATCGTACTGTGCCACTAACCTGGAGGTGTGAGTATCCTTGATGAATATGGATACACCGCTGCCTTTTGTGTTTCGGTCCGGGTTCTGTGGCCGAAAGGTATGGTATGAGTTATAGACTGTCATTGCTGGGGTGCAATTAATGGGGTGCACATGTGCAATTAAACAGAAGAAAATCTGGTGAAGAAGATATGGGAGAGATTTGAAGCAGTTAAGAGGAAACAAAGGCATCCAACAAAGAGATGGGTGGATTCTGTGAGAGAAGATCTATGACAGTCAGGCATGGCCATCGAATAAGGAAAGAGTATCACTGAATTGAGAAATAGGGCAACAGTTGATGCAACACCACAAATGCACATAGAAAATGGTGTTACTGATAATGATATATTAATATCACTATTGTGACGATGAGTATGTACTGAAGCACTTTCATAGTTTAAGTATATTTTTCAACTTTCATAGTTTTTAAGAAACATACATTTGTTTACAGGTAGGTTGCAAAACTGCTTTTTCAGCATTTTTGCTCAGGAGAAGGCTGTCCAGCCATTAAATCTGCAGGTGTCAGAAGCTGTGAAAGTCTACTCAGTCAAGGTGGTCATGAGTTAAATAGATCATGGAGTATTGTACAAACATCTTCAAATGGGAGTAAGTTATCAGTCTTGATGTATTTGTGTGGATAACAAGTGCAGATTAGCCATAGTACAAATCTGCACTGAGAATAATCAAGGTTGTACCTCAGAAAGTGACTGTCTAGTAAGATGTTAAGTAGTAGAAATGATGGATAGAGGAATAAGCAACAAGAAATACATCTGCCCTTGTGAAATTTACTTCTAGCCACTAAATGTGATCTGGTTGAAAATCTCGCAAAGAGGTTATTTAGTAACATGAAGGCTTCTTCAAGATCAGAACGCAATGATGGACAGAGCAAAATGGATAATATTCTTAGATTCGTGGTTTCAATTCTCAAGTATATAAACTACTGGTTTTCAATCAAATAAATAAAAATATATATCACACTGACATCAGTGTTAAAACAATTTTTTTTGAGGGGACAAACCTTGTGATTTTATGGTCCATATTCAGACAGCCTCATTGTGGTAAACAAATATGTGCAATGAGCAGACTCGCTCAAGGAGTGCGTGATTCAGTAAACTCACCACACAATGCAGCCAGGTGAGCTAACATGATAAGCCATGTTATATACTAATGACTGTATAATGAAGCACTATGTAAGCTAATGGGGCAGTAAAACATGGTAAAGTGATTCACAAACCTTTAAATGCCACTCAGTTGTGCTTCACATGCTTCAGATTTGTATATGGTCATATGCTTGTATTTAGGCAGAGTGAAGTAGCATACCATATTAGGAGTTGTCACAACTATTGTAAATGTGTATTTGCAAGAGGCTGTCATAGTAGACACTGCAGCTGATGGTGTGTGATGGCATCTGCTGAAGCACTGGATTATCCAACCAGTTTTAATATTTCTTGCCTTCCATGACACTGACATATTGGACCACTATTGTTTTGAGAGGGGCACCACGCTGGAAATTGTGAACATGTCAGCCTCATCTGCAGCTCTGTGGAAGTCATGGTGTAGCTATCACTGTGGATACTGTGGTATGTGTGTGGCTTTGCATATATTAATTACAGGAACCTTTCATTCAGCTACTGGGAGTAGAGTGAAGGTATCTCAGGCATCTGCATTGAGAATACTCCATCCTTTCCTTAAAACCATGCTGCAGTATGTGGGAGAGCATATGTCGTTTCCACATAAACCACAGGTGAGAGCAAACACCATACAGGAGTTCTGTGACATAAACCATTTCCCTGAGGTTCTGGGACAATAGACTATACCTACATTGAAATAAAAGCCCCACGTGGTGAACAGGGAAGGTGGTATGTGAACCACAAAGAGTATCACTCCATCAACTACCAGATGGTCTGTAATGCATAGGGTTTCATCTACAATGTGTGTGTGTGTGTGTGTGTGTGTGTGTGTGTGTGTGTGTGTGTGTGTGTGTGTGTGTGTGTGTTTGCAAGCCAGGTATATTGATTTCAGTCACACATATTACACACCTGTGACCTTTATTAATGGTTTACATGGAGTGACTTCTCACAGGACCATCTTATGGGTGATGCTGGATATGCCTTATGGTCAGGACACCAATCAGAAATTCACACAATAAATCTGACCAGGAGTACAACCATACACTATTACAAATAAGAAATGTAATAGAGAATGTTCTGCCTGCTAAAGTCATGCTTTCACTGTCTGGATACATCCAGTGACCCCAACACTTGTGCAGAATACTGACCATATGTGCTATGTTACTTAGGAAGCAATTACAGTAGGGCAGCATCTTGCAGGGACAGCAGTTCCCAGCACCACTGGCATGGCTGCTGAGGCATATGAGGAATCAAAGAATAGCCAGCAGCAAGGGATGATCATGCCAGATGGAGGCAGGCACAGTATGCAATGGCAGTGACAAAGAGGCAGTGCACTGTACAAAGCTTTACAGCATAACTATACAAGATCTAAGCAGATACATACAGTAAAAATGAGGCATATAAAAACACCAGACTGTGCTTAACCATGCATGTTCTGGCCACTCTGTTCATCAGACATAGGCAACTCAAGTAACAATGTACAAAGAGCAGGGCACATATATCATCATTTGCAGAGGTGGAGAAGGGAGTATATGAGTGTAAGACTTTGAAAGGAAAGTGTACAAATGTGATCCCTGTGGTGTAAAACAAAAAGTGCATTTATGTGTATTGTGAGAACTTGCTGGTGGAGGGGGATGCTTGTTGGTGGTGATGGTGTTGTTGCTGTGTATGTGTTTTTGCTTGCATATTTGTCGGTGTGTGTGTATGTTTGTATAAAATAATTCCGGTACATAGATAAAGCCGGTGTACTAAAATATAAACTAAAAATAAAATAAAAAGTAAAGTAATCTGGCAGCATGACACTCGATACCTAAACAGCAGAAAGTTTATTATAGCTTGATAGTACTAGACTTTCACCAATTAAGGCTTCTTCAGGCAAAAAAAATGTATATTTGTATGCAGAGACACAACCTTAGCACATAAGGTGGTACTGTGACTTCTTGGCCTACTGGGCTAAGCCAGGGTGTGCATGACAGAAGGTTCAGTTTCCCCTTTGCATGCTTATACCCACAAGATCTATCTTTGCAAGGAGTTGCACTAGCTGTATCAAGAGCTCGGCTCACTGTTGGTGTGCTGCGTGACCTAGATCAACATCCACCAACAGATGTGTCCACATGATGATGACCATGACCATGAGGACAGTCTCTCCTAGGCATGAAGCACTTCCACTATTGATGTTGCTGTGGAAGTGCTAGCACTGCAGGAGGTGGGTCTTCCTCCTCCATGGCCAAGAATGCTCACATTTATAGATATAGCAGATGACCATCTGCAAGAACAGCCTCTCGCTCTTGAAAGATATCCCAGAGAAAATGTTCCATGGTCTAACAAATCATACATATGGGTCATACACTACTGTAGGTCAGGATCCACAGCCTGGATCATCCTCACTATGTCTGACATGGCTCTGATGAAACTCGCCCATATTTCTGCAATGGCCCTGCATATACATATGGTAGCAGCTACTGAAATACAAATCTCAGTGGGAGAGCAGTAACCACAGCACAGATGGACAGCATTACCAATCACCCCTCTGTGGACCACCCTGCCCATAATTGCTAGGGGCAGATGCAAACATCTCTGATGTGGAGGAAACACTTAACGTGATCTACAATATCTCCATTAACCTATCCACATACATATGATTGTATTTCCTGAGTAACTGCAGGCATGGAAACTGTGTCCATACTAGGGGATGTGTGGGGGGTTCACACCTCCTGTGCCCAGCACACATTCTGCACCCTTAAGTGTGCCAGCTCATCTCTGCCATCATTATCAGAGGCAACAGATCCTCTAACATCAGATGGAGGCAGTTCCACAGTGATGGTGCCAGATAGAGCCACCTGGTAATACACCAAAGCAAAAAATATGCACAGTATAGGAATCAGCACCACAACTACACACTGATAGCTTTATAGCTATGAAACTATAATAACAATTAATACTTTGTCATACCTCATACAGATAGACATGGAACTTAGATCCCCTATGTACCTGTATACCATAAGTCAGACAGATTTAAGAAAAATTATTCTAACAGCTTGTTAAGGATGGTTTGCAGCTATTAAAAATATTAAGTAGAACTACATGCCTGTAGCATCGGCTGCTGAAATTCTCTGAGGCCTATCCAATTCAGCCCTGACATGTAGTACTATACTGTGGAACTCTGTAGAGGTAGTGTCTTTCAAAGAGGCCAGGAATTCCTCCATCTCTACAAGAGGTGGTTCTGTAAATGGCCCTCTGCAGCTGACTCTCCATTCCTAAGCCATGGCATCTACTCGGCGGGTGGCAGCACAGATCATGTCCTTCTGAAGTGATGGACCATGTTATAGTCATGGTCGTAACCCCTCCCTGGGTCTTCATCAGCCCAAGCACAGTCACTGAAGAGCTAGTCATTAGCATCAGTATTAAAGAGCCAGTGGCCATGGAGACAAAGGGCCTGTAGTACTACCTCATTTTCCATATGCATACATTTGAGCTTGTGGGTGGATATGGATAGGCTTCCAGATCCTGCTTTTTGTGAGCATTACTCTGTTGGCATGGAAAACACAGGAATTAATTACCTTGTACTTATTTGGTCTTAAATAAATCTGTACAGCTCCATATATCATGCAGAATGTCTACCTGACAGTTATGGAAGTCAACCCATAATCTTTAAAGAAATGTCAGACAAATGCAACAACATTTAATTAAGTTTGTATGTCTAATTACATATCTACACGGCTTACAGCAGTAAAATAATAATGAACATTATCCAGAGAATGATCCCAGGGTGGTGTCTCCTGTCAGCCTTAACAGCCATCCACAGTCTACTGCTTGCAGTGTACTTGCACTGTACCTCACAAGACAGCTTTGTCCAATACATCTTAAATGTACTGAAAAAGTGACATCGTTCACAGGTGTTAGGGTCTACAAACAGTCAAAGGTAACATTATAGAAGTACATTCATTGTGCAAGAAATAGAATTTAATTCATATATGCAGATTATCTGATTTATAGGTTCATAGGTTAGTACTAGGCTAACTGCCCTTGCAAGCCATTTTAAGCCTAGCCAATTATCCCTTGTGAGACTCAAACCCTGCACCTTGTGTTTGTATGGCAAATACCTTAAATATTAGGCCACCCTCCCAGCTACACCAACTTTAGAATGAAAAAACCTTTTACAAACCTCAACTTGCAAGATTCAAACCCTTTCAAACCCTCTTAATGTAGTTTTCTTCAATAGGGACATATGGCTTTTGTCTTCTAGGCTTGCTTATATCATGTAGATTTATCCCCTGACTACAAT
Source organism: Protopterus annectens (assembly GCF_019279795.1). NCBI lineage: Eukaryota > Metazoa > Chordata > Ceratodontiformes > Protopteridae > Protopterus > Protopterus annectens. The sequence continues at coordinate 1,422,182,614 of NC_056744.1, forward strand.
TATTATGCTAATTAGGGCTTATTTTATTATTGTTTCTGAACTGCTCAATTTGCATGATGAGAACAGTTGATAAGCATCATGAAGATTACTGAACAATGCCATGCACACACCTGACCACATACAGAAAACACCGCACATGCACAGGAAGTGCTGCACATGTGTGGGAAACCAATTATGTTAGGATGGAGATAACTGCCAACCAATAATTAACATCTGAAGATGGAATCACTGCTGAGCATGTGTTCTCAGCAACAAATAGAGGGATGGAGGCCATCCTCCACACCTTATTGTGTCATTGGAACCATAATAATACAGTACCCAAAATTTGCCATCCGTCATGCAAATGAGGTGTCCATTGGAGCCTGTCTTTGTTTGAAGGCTGAGATAAATATGAAATATTTTGGGTATCAGTTCTCTGCCACTTTCTTAAGAAATTTGAAGAAGACAATTATTTAGTGCTTCTTTTCAATCACAGAGGTGGTGTGAGGAGGAGTCCAAGATTTATCAGGATGTCGGTCACAATATAAGGTTGATGCTTAGCATATTTTGGGAAAGGCTGTCAGTCATGTCACCAGCATCACATGCATGAAGATGAGTGCTGTCATTACTACAGTGACTTGATTTAAATCAAACCTGCCCTCCTTTCCTGACGAAAGGCTGCAGCATGATCACCACCTCCAGACTGAAGGTATACGGTCCTGTCAGTAAGCAAATACCATGTCTATACATGCTGCCATACAATTTTGTTATATTTCCGTCACCTACAGAGCTTGTAAGGAACAAGGCTATGCACAGGAACAGATTAGAGTGTCAAAGAGAGCTCTCTGGTAAGAATGCCTCTTGTTGCTGTGAAAGATTTGCATGTTTACATAGCAACAGTTGTAGCCATTAAAAATAATTTTGTATAATGTTTAAGAGCAGTACCACATCTATTAGTATTGCCATACCTTGATGGAATTATTATGACCGTACAATGTCAGAATTGCTCTTATGCATGGCACCCCGTGTATAGGTGGCTCATAATGTTAACTTTATAGGTTCATAGTTAGGTACTCGGCTATCGGCCCAAGGGCCTACGTAAGCCTAGCCAACAAGGTTCCCTGGCTTACGCCACCCAAGAAAGTTATTTTCCTGTGCCACTGTCTAGCAGAGACACAGAAGTGATCACTGGGGCTTATTTCCTATTTCCCATCCACTCATCAAGATTTTTCTTGAAGAGTGCTAATGAAGAACTTTGCTTGACATAGATGGGTAGCCTGTTCCAGAGTATGAGAAGTCTCTGGGACAGGAATCTATCCCTCCAGCATGTCCTGTTTATTGTGGTGATAAGGTTGATGTCCCTAGAGTGTGTAGCTCGGAGGGATTGGGATTTCTTTGGGTGTAGCATGTCCAACAGCTCTGGGTTTGACATAGCTTTATATGTTAGGCAGAAATCACCTCGGAGTAGGTGATATGCTATTGAATAAAGCTGGGGTTTTTTGTGATGGTCAGTGTAGGGCATTTGTTTGAGGCCAGTAATCCTCTTTGTGAGGTACTTCTGTGGCCTTTCCAGCTGCTGCAGATGGCTTGTGAGGTACATTCCAAAAGGGGCATTGTACTCTATAATGGATCTAATGAGTGTCGAGTAGAGGGGAACAGTGACCTCTTTTTTCCTGGATGAGAACCCTTTTATGATGAGGTGTGCCACATAGAAGAACTTCCTGACTACTGTGGCAATGTGACTATCAAAGAAGAGACCACTGTCCACCTGGGTCCCAAGGTCTCTTATCACACATTTTGTGTTAAGTAGATTGCTGCTTATGTGGTAGTTCATGGGTACAGAGTTTTTACCAAAGGAGATGACACTGCACCTTTTGGCATTGAGCTTGAGGCCATGGCTCTGACACCAGTCATCTGTCTCAGCGAGGCCCTTCTGTAGGATGTTCACATCATTTGTGGGCTTGACTGTAGCTCCTAGTTTGCAGTCATCTGCGAACTTCGTTAGCCATAGGCCTTCTGTGTTAGCCTGTACTTCAGAGAAGTAGATATCAAACAGGAGAGGTCCCAGGACTGAACCCTCTGGTACTCCACTTGCCACTGGTTTGAGGTCAGATTTGGAGTCTGCAACTTTTACAGTGTGGGTTCTGTCAGTGAGCCAGTTGGCAACCCATCTTGTGACATAGGGATTTATACCTAGTTTAGTGAGTTTAGCTATAATTCCAGAATGGGGGATGGTGTTGAAAGTCTTGGCAACGTCAGGATAGGCAGTGTGAACCATCTTATCCTCATCTACGGCTTTGGTGACTGCCTCAAAGAAGTCGATTAGGTTCAGGAGGCATGATCTGTCATTCGCAAACCCGAACTGGGTGAGATCCAGAGTTTGGAGGTTACCAATGTCGTTGTTTATGAGTTGCGTTCCATGGCCTTGCAGACCAGGCTCATCAGGCTAATAGGTCGATAGTCCCTGGGATCAATGGTGGCTCCCCCTTTGTGGAGTGGGATGACTGTTGTTGTGTGCCATTCAGTGGGCACAAAGCCTGATGCGAGGCTATTATTGAACATGGTGCTTAAGTGGGGAGCCAGTTCATTCTGACGTTCATGTAAAACTCAGCCTGGGATGTTGTCCAGTCCCATGGATGCTGTGGTTTTGGCTTTAGAGAATGCAGCTTTTACCTGCGTATCTGCATTCTTCCTGTATAGATATGTGCCCTTTGGGGGGGGGGGGGTAAAGTTAGCAGTGAACCTATCTGCCAGAATTTTGGCAATATCAGTTGGTTCTGTAATTTCCATGCCATTGTGCTGTAATTCAGAGCAGATCTGGGTGTTGCCATCGAGATTCTTGAAATAGCTATAGAATGAAATCCTCCAACCGTTGTAACAAATCAGTAGTATCCACTTTCGTCAATAACATAAAACCAAGTCCAAAAGAAGCAGGCGATAAAGTAAAGACCATTTATTTTAAGCGCTTTTCATCTACCATATAAGGAACACTTCATCAGAAACTAAATTCAAATTTTAAAAGACCGCCTTTTATATACTCAGCTGGTCTTTCAGGTAGCAAGTATTTAAAGAAACAGTGAATTCAAAATACAAAATTGTAAAATACTTTCAGAACGTGTACTTTCTAAGCTATTTGCAAACAAACGCTCACACAATATATCTAAATTAATAAAAAACAAATATGATTCTTAAATCATAAAAATAACTGTTAAACAGTATATGTGTAAAAACCAACTTGTCAAATCACAGTATTTGTCCATGTGGAAAGTAAGATGAAATAAATTAGTATGAAATAAAAATTAATTTTTGGCCAACTGACACTCACAAATTTAAAAAAATCATATGAATAATACCAAAACCACTTTTTATATGTGTGTATTATTAAGTAGCAATGTAGTTTCTTATTTCCTAAGGCTTCTTAGTCTCAGGATACTAGAAATGGAACAAAGAACTGACATTAGAGGTGGCCCTAGACAACTAAAGCTGGAAGAATTGGAGTTAGTATGGCAGGTTAGACTTAACGCTTGCCATACGCCCGGCTTGAATGATACTTGTTCGATTTCTAGTATCCCGAGACTAAGAAGCCTTAGGAAATAAGAAACTACATTGCTACTTCAGGCTTGTTGGCTGCTGGTGAAGCACCCACCAAGAGGAGAAAACGCTGAGAGAAGAAAGGAGCCACTTTTGAGACTTTAAGTATTTCTCCTCTGTTTATTTGCTAAGTGTTGCTGCATAGCCGCCTATTTTGACCATTTTCTGGCTTGTTAAATTTGATTTCTGCATTAGTAACTGTATTTGGAGCACAACCTAGAGCTGTTTACTGAATTTCCTGTTTGCACTTATTTGTAAAATTGTTTTTTTCTCAAAACTTGCATTTTATCTGTCTTTGGCCTAGCACTCTTATGTGGGGTCATTTACTGCACTGTTATAACTTGTTGATACTTGTTAACCTCTGCTATCTCTGAAAAAACAACAAAACAAAAAAATCTTGCTTTTTTCCCACTTTTCTGAGATTTAAAAAAGTTCAGTTACAGGCTTGCAGTTCTTGAACTGTTTGTAAGTTTCTGTGAGGCCATTTTTTGCTTGGGCTAAAGGAAAGTCTCTCTGTTGATCAGTGGCAGTGAAAAACATTGAGCAGCCTGCCTGCCCCTGTGGGAGTGGTTACTGACTTGAAACTGTAGTTTTATTGGCCATTCTGGGTCAATTCCAAAAGTCCTTCATCTTCCTCTCTTAAAACCTGGTTGCCTCGTGGTTTTGGCGTCTTTTCAGGCTTATTGGCTGTTGGTGAAGCACCCACCAAGAGGAGAAAACGCTGAGAGAAGAAAGGAGCCACTTTTGAGACTTTAAGTATTTTTCCTCTGTTTATTTGCTAAGTTTTTCTGCATAGCCGCCTATTTTGAGCATTTTCTGGCTTGTTAAATTTGATTTCTGCATTAGTAACTGTATTTAGAGCACAACCTAGAGCTGTTTACTGAATTTCCTGTTTGCACTTATTTTTAAAATCGTTTTTTCTCAAAACTTGCATTTTATCTGTCTTTGGCCTAGCACTCTTGTGTGGGGTCATTTACTGCACTGTTATAACTTGTTAATACTTGTTAACCTCTGCTATCTCTGAAAAACAAAAAAGCAAAAACAATCTTGCTTTTTTCCCACTTTTCTGAGATTTAAAAAAGTTCAGTTACAGGCTTGCTGTTCTTGAACTGTTTGTAAGTTTCTGTGAGGCCATTTTTTGCTTGGGCTAAAGGAAAGTCTCTCTGTTGATCAGTGGCAGTGAAAAACATTGAGCAGCCTGCCTGCCCCTGTGGGAGTGGTTACTGACTTGAAACTGTAGTTTTATTGGCCATTCTGGGTCAATTCCAAAACTCCTTCATCTTCCTCTCTTAAAACCCTCTTTTGCACGGTTTTGCACGTTTTTGACCATAGCGCAACAGCGGGCAGCGCCGCCTAATTGGGTTTAAACTATTCCTGGCTCCACAAAGCCTGCTCTTCACTTTTTCCCTTAGAACTGCTCTATCTCTCAATTTAAACACCATATTCTCATTCTAAGGCCCTTCACTGGTCCAATTAAGTAATCCTACAAGTTAGCACTATTAAACCATAAGCACTACTTACTCTTATGCTCTCTACGATTACCCTGTCCTCTATTGGTCTGTCTTAAATTCAGTTTCCCTATTACTCTAGCATGTCCAAAGGTCAGTCAATGGTTTCCTCTCCTGTCCAGCGTGAATCTGGGAATTTTGAGGCAATGTTACAGCTGTCTCATGTACACGGACAACCCTCTCCTCTTCCAAACAGGTTCAAATATATGTGAGAGATGCAACTATTTAGCCAAACTGGAGGCTGAGCTCTCTCATCTCAAAACTGGTGTAACTAGTCAGGAGGAGAAGGTAACCTCACAGAACACAATTCCAGTATCACATAGTCCCACCACATCAGCGAACCAAACACATAAATACACAAAAACATACTCGGAGGCTCTAAATAAAAATCTACCTAAGCAACAGAGACCTCCAAAGCAGACATCCAAGCAAACGCTACCTCAAAACAAAACACACACAACACATAACCCACAAAGTCAGTGTGCCAAGCAGCCACAGCCCTTAAGGCTGAATAACACACCTGATACTCTTGTTATAGGTGACTCTATTGTCAGACACACTGACGTCCCACTCACCAGGCTGAATAAAGAGAAGGTCACAGTGGGCTGCCTGTCGGGTGCTAGGATCCGACACATAACGCAAGCACTCAGGTCACTCCAAAGCAAATACAAAAATGACTCCGTCATAGTACATGCTGGTGTGAATGACCTGAGACGTACCTCCCTGGACTACATGAAAAGAGACATAGAGGAGCTCTCCGATCATGTAGCCCAGGCTGGTATGACATTGACCTTGAGCAGCATCTTACCCTCACCTAGAATGGTGCCACAGTACAAAGACAAAATGATCGATTTTAACAATTGGCTAAAATTTTGGTGTCATTCAAAGGAGATCCAGTGTCTGTCAGCCTGGGATGACATGCTCGACAAGCCACGTTGCTTCGCTAGGGACAGCTTGCACCTGTCACCACTGGGCTTTTGGATATTGGCAAAGGCTCTTGCCACCCCCATAGTGCCTTTTTTAGGCAAGGCTCAAAAGTCAAACCCACCACCATAGACAGCACAAGGAACAAGAAACTAAGGGTAATGTTGCTAAACGCCAGAAGTCTTAACCTCAAGATGCACGCACTCGAAGCTCTCCTCAGTATGGAGAACATCGATATCTGTGCAGTGACAGAAGCCTGGTTCAAGGCTCCAGAGAGCACCCCAGCACTACCAGGCTATACCTCATATTATGCTTTTCGGCCCCAAAACCCGGACCGAACCACAAAAGGAGGGGGAGTTTCCATATTTATCAAGGATATCCACACCTCCAGGTTAGTGGCATTGCACGAAGTATCGGAGACCATCCATGTGCAACTAACAGTGGGCAAGACTGCTTTTCAGTTTATAGCATCCTACAGACCACCCTCTCAAAGTCAGGAATCCCATTTGGCTTTCCTGAAAACATTGGAGAACATGAAGATCTCTCCGAACAGCATTATATTGGGTGACTTCAACTACCCAAACATTGACTGGAAGCACTACTCAAGCCCCAGCACCTTAGCCCAAAGATTCCTGGAAATTATAAACTCAAATGCTATGGAACAACTAGTCACCACTCCCACAAGAGGGGAAAACATGCTAGACCTGATCATTACCAAAATGGGGACTCTATGCTCCACACCAGAAGTATATCCCTCATCGGTCATCGGTAAAATCAGACCACAAATTAATTTCACTGGATGTCCACATCCCGACCCCAGCCCAGAAAACCACAGTGAAAAACTTCTCAAAAGCGAACTTCTCACTTCTCAAAACCGAAGTGGAATCCTTCAAGGCCCCAGGGCCAGTGGAAACTACAGCCCAAACTGCAGAATCTCATATAAATGCATTCTACGGACATCTCCAGGAATGCATGGATCATGCTATCCCAAACAAAACCAAGACCCAGTCATCCAAAGGCAGGCGTCCAGTCTGGTGGACCCCTGCCATAAATAAACTGTACAACAGAAGGAGGAAGCTACTACATGATAGAGCAAAATCCCTAATAGGGAAGGCATCTCTGATCAGTACTAGCAAAAAATTACGATCCCTCATAAAATCCTCCAAGGCCAGCTTCGAGAGAAAAATTGCACAGGACACCAAAGACAATCATAAGGCTTTTTTCAGTTATGTTAGAAACCTGGGATGCAACTCCCAGACTTGTTCTGAGTTGAATCTAAACAACGAAAAATACACTGAACCCACAGACACCGCCAATATCCTGGCAGACAGGTTCAGTGCAAACTTCTCCCTCCCCCCCCAAAAGAGCAAGTATCTATCCCGGCAGAGGGCTGCCTCCCAAACATCTCAGATGCTCAGGTGAAGGCTGCCCTCTCCAAAGCAAAAAACACTGCTTCCATGGGACCAGATGGCGTCCCAGGTTGCATCCTACATGAACTACAAGAGGAACTAATCCCTCAAATAAAACAGCTATACAATCTCAACCTCACTACAGGATATGTGCCCACAGAATGGCGTACAGCAACAGTGGTCCCACTCCTCAAAGGTGGAGCCTCTACGGACCCTGGAAACTATCACCCCATAAGCCTGACTAGCTTAGTCTGCAAGGCTATGGAGAGGATCATCATGGAGCTCATAAACAAAGACATTGGGGACCTACAGACACTAGATCCTACCCAGTTCGGCTTTGTCAGGGGCAGATCCTGCCTTTTGAACCTGGTTGACTTCTTTGAAACAGTCACCAAAGCCGTAGATGAAGGGAAGGTAGTCCACACAGCCTATCTGGACCTTGCAAAGGCATTTGACACAATACCCCACTCGGGCATCATAGATAAGCTATCCAGCTTAAATATAAGCCCCTATGTCACAAGATGGGTTGCAAACTGTCTCAAAGACAGAACCCACAGAGTGAGAGTTGTTGGAGCCATGTCAGACTTGAAACCGGTCACAAGTGGCGTCCCACAGGGTTCTGTCCTGGGACCACTCTTGTTCAGTATATACTTTTCCGAGGTACAGGCAAACGTGGGAGGACTATGGCTCACCAAGTTCGCAAACTACTGCAAACTGGGCGCCATAATCAACTCTCCAGCTGACACAAACATCCTTCAAAAAGGTCTCACAGAGACAGATAACTGGTGCCAGTGCCATGGTTTAAAGCTAAATGCCAAAAAATGTATAGTCATACCCTTTGGCAAAAACAATGTGCCCACAAATTACCACATAGGCGGAAACCCATTAAGTACAGAGAAAGTTATTAGGGACCTGGGGAGCCAAGTTGATAGCAATCTCTCCTTTGAAAACCACATTGCCAAAGTGGTTAGAAAGACCTTCTACATAGCCCACCTCATCACGAAGGGTTTCACATCTAGATCAAGAGAGGTAATCGTGCCTTTATTCATCCCTCATCAGGCCCATCATAGAATACAATGCCCCTTTTGGGATGTACCTTACCCGACACCTGCAGCAATTAGAAAGACCCCAAAAGTATCTCACCAAGAGGATCAAGGGTCTCAAACAGATGCCATATGCTGCTCGGTTAATAAAACTCCAGCTCTACTCAGTTGCATACCGCCTACTTCGAGGCGATCTATGCCTGACATACAAAGCTATGTCAAATCCAGAATTAATGGACATGCTCCACCTCAGTAAATCTAAATCCCTTAGAGCCACATGCTCGAGGGACTTGAACCTCAGCACAGAAATAAATAGAACTTGCTGGAGGGACAAGTTCATAACCCAGAGGCTCCCTTCACTCTGGAATAGAATTCCAGTTCATGTGAGGCAGAGCACCTCACTGAATCTCATCAAGAAGAATCTCAATAAGTGGATGTGGGATCGTAGGTTTGTCCCAGGGATTACTCCCGTGTCACTATTAGACAGAGGCACAGTAAACTAAACCTTAAAAAGGGCACAGTATACTCAAATCAAGGGGTGGCGTAAGCCATACAGAATCAGGCTAGGCTTATAATTGCCCCAGGGCAGATAGCCTAGTATGAATCTATGAACCTATGAACCTATGAATACACACATATAAAAAGTGGTTTTGGTATTATTCATATGTTTTTTTTTAATTTGTGAGTGTCAGTTGGCCAAAAATTATTTTTTATTTCATACTAATTTATTTTATCTTACTTTCCACATGGACAAATACTGTGATGTGACAAGTTGATTTTTACACATATACTGTTTGACAGTTATTTTTATGATTTAAGAATCATATTTGTACTTTTTTATTAATTTAGATATATCGTGTGAGCGTTTGTTTGCGAATAGCTTAGAAAGTACACGTTCTGAAAGTATTTTACAATTTTGTATTTTGAATTCACTGTGTCTTTAAATACTTGCTACCTGAAAGACCAGCTGAGTATATAAAAGGCGATCTTTTAAAATTTGAATTTAGTTTCTGATGAAATCTTCCTTGTATGGTAGATGAAAAGCGCTTAAAATAAATGGTCTTTACTTTATCGCCTGCTTCTTTTGGACTTGGTTTTATGTTATCGACGAAAGTGGATACTACTGATTTGTTACAACAGTTGGAGGATTCCGTTTTTTGAATCCTTTTTTGTGTTATTTCTTAGTTTGTCTGCCGTTTTTTTGGTATAATAGCTATAGAATGCTTTGTGGTTGTCCTTAGAATTAGTGGTGATTTTGTTTTCGTAGCTAGCTTTGGAGGATCTTATAAGGGATCTCAGCTTCTTACTGAGGCTGAACAGGGAACTCCTCCACTCGTGGGATTTTACTCTCTTTTGCAACAGTTTCTTCCTTCTGTTGTACAGTTTGTTTTTGGCAGGGGACCACCAGATTGGCTTCCTTTTTTTGGAGGATAGCGTCTTGGTTCTGTTTGGGATAGCACAATCCATGCACTCGTGTAAGTGCTTATAGAGTGCATTTGTGTAGGATTCAGCAGTTGTAACTGTATTGTCCATCTGCATGGACACTGAGATTACACAGCAGTTGTAACTGTATTAACCATCTGCATTATCCACACTGAGATTGCTAGGATGGCTGTAAGTTCAACCCCCCCTCCCCCACCACCACAAAAAAAAAAAATTTAATATTTTCTTATCGCAGAGTATATATGCTATCCTAGTAATATTAATGCAGTGCTACAAGGTCTATATATGTAATATCCTTACCTATTTATTGGCCATCACCTGTGCTTGATGTATTTATTTCCTGACCAGCATGTTTCTTATATACATGCACAGTTGTGTTATTGTCAAAACTGAAATAGCATAACTGGCCATGTGCACCAAGTATTGTCTCCTCTTCCACTCACTTGCCATCTTCCTTCACAGTGCAGAGTCTATGGTCACTACATCCAGCCCTGAAACTGCAGGAGATCTGCCACAAGATCCAACTCTAAAATGTTATCACTGAGACATTTGTCATTGTACAACAGACTGTGGTCACTGCAGGGGCTTTGCTTCAAGACTTCAACTCCCAAAAGTTTTCACTGAGAATTTTGTTATTGTACAATGAAAGCAAATTTAACATGAAGAATCTTGCTGTGTTTTAACTTCAACTTGTCAAATATATGACTGCCTTTGCTGGAAAGTGACTGTAAAATCTCCCCCCCCCCCAAAGGAGTAGCCCTTACACTCTAAGGACCACTTGTTAAGTTGGCCACTATCCTTTTTCTTAACCAGTAGATTACACTGTATGCGTCAGTAACTAGCTCCCATGTTTCTACATTCAGGAAAATAAAGAATTCCTATTATACTTTGTGCCTTTTTGTTAATTGATTTGTACTGGCTATAAATTGATTACTCTCTGTTATAATTTGACCTGAGGAGTGGAAGGTCACTGTAGTAGAATGTATTGCTGAATATCCCCTCACTATTTTCCCTCACTTCCAGACACTGTCTTCCTTCATAGTGCAGGTATGTGTCTTGTGCTATTACATTTCTCTTTGTTTTAAGACTGTGTAGAACAATGAAAATACCTTGGCAGTGTGTTGTATGTGTATCAACTTCATTAAAATCTGATAAGCTTTGTGTATTTTAAGCCTGTGCCCTTTGACAAGTATGTATGTCATAACAGTTTCTGGTGTTTTGGTATATATAAAACACTCTTTTGAAGTACAGGTTGATCCCATGATGTTAACTAAGTGCTGGTTTTATATTGTGCTTATCAGTGTAGTGCTATGTTATGATAATTTTGCTCCATATAGCTATATATATATATGTGTGTGTGTGTGTGTGTGTGTGTGTGTGTGTGTAGATATATATATATATATATATATATATATATATATATATATATATATATATAGTTCTACTTTCAAATCTCGAAATACTGAAATACCAAATTTCAGTATCTCGAGATGATAATCATGAAAATCCACAAGAATGAAAGATTAAAAAAATGAACGCCACTATACTGAAAGTTCATAATACTGAATTTTCGGTATACGACATTCTGTTTTTCTTTGTACCCCACCCCATATTAAAAATATAAATACAAATATGACCTTCCTCTCAACACCATCACAAACCACAACAACAAACACACCAACAAAACCCTACTAATCTACATTTAAGCAAGAGGCAGGCCCCTGCACCCCCCCACTAATTATATATATATATATATATATATATATATGTATATATCAACTCTGAGGTCTCGCTATCACAAAAAAAAAAAAAACAACAAACCTACTGTTATGTGCCCTACACTTCCATTGCACACTTTCAAAACCATAACTATGAGAAGCACACACTCTGCACATCTACAAAAATCAACACTTCCAAAACTAACACAAACACACACACACACACACACACACACGCACACATGCACACACACACACACACACACACACACACACACACACACACACACACACACACACACACACACACACACACACACACTTTTGCCTACCTACCCCAACTTATTCCTCAAACTTCCCAACAAAGTAAAACATAAAACTTTTCTCTCCAAAACCCTTACACATTAAACACCTGCCTGTAGCTTCCTTACATAGACACATATCAGCTGCCATATCTGCATCGCACAAACCACTATACCTTAAGGAGACAGCATGCAATTTAAAAAAGACTGCACCACAACTTGTATGGTTTCAGTATTGTCAGATTCATTATTTTTAATTTTTGCACAACTGGATTCTTGACATTGTCATCTTGAGATACTGAAGTTTTGTATTTCAGTATTTCGAGATTTGAAACTAGAACTAAATATACACATATACAGATAGACAGAAAGATAGATATTGTATTACTGTGGTTTTCTCTCAGTATACCTCTTGAAAAACCTACTTTGAGCTTAAATTCGTGACCTTTTTTCCATCTATCTACTCTTATAATTTCTCCACATTATTCTTTTGCTCTGACTCACTGTGGTGCTTCCTCCATTTCTTTTTATAATACATTGTCCAAATATAATATGATAGTTTGAAAAACACAAAAGGCTAATTAAACTAGTAAGATCCAAAAAAAATGGTCATGACAGCAGCTGAGTGAAACAGCAAGGATTTATTAAACTTTAAACTTTAAACTTAAAGCGCTTTTCGTTTGCCAAAATATGCAAACTTCTTCAGAAGTAAAAAATCTGAAAAATACAACACTCGTTTTTAAGACTACGTTTGAAAACCAGCGGGTCTTCCTAACCAATCACAGACATAGTTACACTAGAGTTTAATTAAAGAGGTACACTGAATCTAGTACTGCAATCTGTCAGCATGGTCTATTACAGGAGTAAATAATTTGTCCTCTAGGTGAAATAATACCTATTATGTAAAATACAGTAAACATTTAAAGTTGTCAAGGGACTTACTCCACTAAATATGTGTGTAAAAATTAAAATAACAATAAACAGTTAAAATAAAAACTTGAATGCAATGTCATGTTTCAAATAACAGAAATAACATAAAAATACAGAAAATTACCCTAAGAACTTAAATACAAAAAGATAATAAAATGAAGTAAAATACTAGGTAAACTTAATACCTTGGTTGGGCTTTAAATGTTAAACCATTATGCAACGTCATCTTTGCAAACTTCTCAGTTTAAGAATGCTACTAATAGAACAAGTTTCATTAATACCTGGAAAATTGTACGCATTAAGCTTGATTTGCCAGAAAAGTTCAAGTTTTTCTAGTTTAAGAGGTGTGGGTCCTCCTCTGATATCTTGTATCACTTGATCTATAGCCATACATTTAAATTTATGTTCAACATTCGACTGAATGTGTTTGGCTAGGGCATTGTCCATTTTGTTTCGTCCTGTGGCATAAAGATGTTCATACATCCTATCTCGGAGTCTACTCTCCATCTTGCCTATATAGAAGGCAGGACAACATGAACTTTTGGCCAAATAAACCACTAGTTTTGAATTACAGTTGAACCTAAACTTGAGCTTGTGATGTACACCATGAATGACAAACCAGTTTGCTACCTCAACAAATTTACAAAAATGACAGTTCTCACATTTATACATACCTACTATTCTAGGAACTCTGTGGCACTGTTTTTCTAACAAGTTCTTCAGGTTCCTACCATGCCTGAATATGACTTTAGGTAAACTACCTAATTTGTTATATACCATTTGATTATTCCTAAATAGTTCCCAGTTTTTCCGTAATATTTTAATACAGAGGTGGCTATGTGTACTAAATGTAGTGATGAAACTAAGTTGGAAAGCTTGATTACACTCACCTATCTGGTTATTGTCATTCATTGTTGCCAAAATATCTGTGGCTCCGATATGTTCAAAAGCCGGAGCCTTCATAGGCAATATAGGTTTATAAAACTGGTTTAGTCTTTTAGACCTGACCTCCTCTGTCAAGGAGAGTAAGAGGGTTTCAGGGTAACCTCGATGAAGAAATAAACTTTTTAGGTAATTACATTCCTCTACAAAATCTACTTCTTGGCTTATTATTCGGGAAGCCCTGACTAACTGGCCCTTGATGACAGAGCGTTTCTGATGAAACGGATGGCAACTCGAAAAATGAAGAAATTAATTGGAATATGTGTTTTTCCTGTGTATTTTGGCCGTATAGCAACCCAGTGACCTGTTCTTATTCAACCATATGTCCAAATACGCTATAGCGTCTGTCTCAAAAGTAGATGTAAATTTTAAAAATTGTGCTAGTTTTAAAAATTTAGCTGAATCACACAACATATTTTTTAAAAAAAAAAACATCGCTCAGAATATTCAAATTATGAACTACCGAATATTCAAAATGTAGACGGAAAGGAATTGTGGCGGTGAACATTTGAATATTTTCGTACTTTGTTTTCCTTTTCTAAACCAAACATGCAATCATATGAAAAGCACAGAATCACAAGTATTCAATGTAGTCATAATGTTGACTTCACATACACAGTTATAATGATCCAAAGCTGAAAGACATTGAAGGATTGAACTTTGTATTAAGTCAAATGTTGCGATTTCAGCTTCATAGTACAATTTAAAAAGGGGGTGTAGGGCAGTTTGGTTAACCCTTGGAGAGCAGATCAGGAAGTCTGAGCACACAAACTGAAAATGGATCTACACATTACTGTGTTTTCTGTAGTAATATACACACACAACATTCATTTACCCCCAACCCCCCCCCCCTTTTATGGGGTTACACCTACATCACATCCTGCTAATGAAATAAATTCCCAAAACACCTAGGATTGCATGGATCTGGGGGTGAAAGAGGTGATATCTGTGCTGTTTTAAAATTCTGGACCTTTGTCTTGGATTGCACAGGTGAAATGCATGAAATATTCCTTCTAAAAATATATATATTTTTTTCATCCCGCTGTTTTGACACATTTAAAGTGCACTACTCCACTTTAGTAATCAAGGTGATGCACTGTTTGGCAGTGGTGCATGCTGGGAATTGCAATTTTCATTTAATAACTTACTGAACAAGGACTGTATAACACCTATTGAAAACTAAATGAGTTTAGTACATTTGGTGCATGCATGGGGTTTATGTTTACCTCATCACACGCAACCATGTTTTGATGACATTACGAGATATGCTAATGATGCATGATGACATCAGCATTAGCTAAAAAATATAAATAAAACAAAAAAACAAAATCAGGATTTGAAAGGGCCACTTGGGAATTCGTTTCACTCTGTTATTTTGCCCCCCAAAATGGGAACTACTGAGGAATTTGGTATGGTTGATAGGTATGATTCCCTAATATCCCTTCTTCACTCACTTCCTTACTTCTATCAATTTATCTCCCCTGGCTTTCTCTCTAAGTATACCATAAGGCTGCTTTTCCTCTCACTTCATGTTGCAGTTCCTCTTTGTATTGTACTAACTTACTTTTAATTTTTCTATATTAACTTGTATCTATATTTAAGCAGTGTTTTCTTATTATGACTATACTGAGAGCCCTGGTAGTTGCCATGAAGTAGTCTCTCCTCATGGTATTTTACCAGGAGCCATACCATGAATCTGGACTCCTAGGTACCCCACCGCTGCACTCTAAATCGAGTGCCTTCCCCAACTCCAGCCATTCTGCCTACAGTAGGAAGCTGCAACCAGGTATGGGAATTATTGGTGTCTGTGGGGTTTAAATATGCCCGATTTCCTGCACTTTCCCATGATTGGATGGTTTTGAAAAGGCTAAGCAATGGGCACACCTGCTTACCTAATATTGGCATTGTTTAAAGGGGCATACCACTGGGCAGATTGCGTTAGCCGGCCTACACATTGCTTACCCCAACTAAGCTAAGCTGTGCAGTACTTAGGGTTGCTTAATATTTAGTTTGCATTATATTTGGCATTGATGTATTATTGGTTACATGTTATATATGTGTCTGGTATCTGTGATTCATGTGCACATACACTGTATGGGGTCCTGGGGACTTCAACACTTTATTACAATAACACTTCACATCTGGCCTTACTGCAGTACTCCAGTTCACATGTTTATGTTATGTAGCAGGTTATACAACATCACACTGTACATAGATTCCTTTCAAATGTTCAGTTTGATTTCCTATGGTGAGGATTTGCTTGTTGAAACCTCAATCTTATGTACTACTATGATAGCTTAGTGGTTAACTACTGTGACTGTAGTGTACAGGGTCTTGGGTTCAAGACTTGCAGAAGCTGTTTATTTTGTTGCTGTGCAGAACATGGGCTGTTGAATGCAGAGTGGTTAAGGCACTTTAGAGCTGTTGTAGGCGGATTTGTGTGGGTTTGTGTGGAGCTAAGCAGTACTTACTTCCGGTTCCAGTTTCTTACACTCAGTTAGCTTCTACTTTGCTTAATATGTGTAGGCAATGCTTACCCCCATGCAGACGCACTTAAACATGCTTACTAGTGCTTATATATGCTTACTACTGCTTATTTGTGCTTAACCCTGCTTACTAGTGCCTTATTCATTATGACACTGCCACTTCACATGTGCATTTAATGCAGTACTCCAGTTCACATTTAAATGTTATTTAGTAGGTTATACAAAGAAAAAAATGTTCATATACAGATTTCACATGGAAAATGAAATGTGCTGCAGTGGGACTCGAACCAGGAATGCCTTCTCGTAAGGCGAGTGCTGTGCCCACTACACTATTGCTATATTGCTTCATTTGCATATATCTTCCTTGTTATCTTCTTCAGCCATTTAAGCTGCATTATTCGTAGGTAAGTGATGGGCACACCCGCGCACCTACAGTTAGCTTTAAATGGATTTAAAAAAAAAAAAAAAGGGTTTCTTCTTTTAATTTATATGTCCTGTTGCTGTTGTACACATGGGGGACTGTTGGTGGGGATATGAAGACACCTGTGAGTGATCTTGCTCATTTCTTAACAACTTCTGCTGTTCTACATTGCAGGGGCGTGTTTATTCTGAGAGCTCTGCTCTCAGACATACCCCCTGCACTCGTACACACTCCGTGTAAGCCTAGGAGCTCGGGCAGCACGCCTATATTATCATGCATGGCGCGCTGCCGTCCTGCTCCTACATGGGCGCTTCCGTGCAGGACTAGGGTAGTCCTGCACGGAAGGTTAGTGAATCCAGGGGACTAACAAAGCTCCAAAACTTTATAGAACTCAGAAACCAAATTAAGTTAAATTAAAGAAAAAGTATACTGACCTGCAACATAAAAACTACAAAAATTCCAAAACATTCTGGTCCTGTATAAATCAACTGTTTAATCCCAGACGCACCACTCAGCCATTTCCTATACTTAACACTAACAGCAACTCTACCAGCTGTGCTGATGCTTTCAACTCTCATTTCATTTAGTCAGTCTCATTACTACTTCAAAATTCCCATAATGTCAACAACCAGACAACAGCACCACCTATTTTTCCTCTTCATAACCTCTTCTTTCAATACAGTCCCCACTAGTTAAATAAAAAAAAATATTACTTAAATTGACACCCACAGCCTTAGCTCTTGACAGTCTACATGGTGGATACCTTAAGATGGCTGCAGAAGCTGTAGACTACTCCATCTCAATTCCAATAAAACCCTCCTCAATCAAAGAAGCATATCTTCCTACACTCTGGAAAAAAGCCACATTCTTCCCCAACACAAAGGAGAGCATTCATTTGAACTCTCAAACTTTAGGCCTATTGCCGTCCTCTCCCCTATCAAAAATACTTGAAAAATGCATCCAGTCAGAAATCTTATATTACATCACACAAAATAATTTTCTCTGTGCTTCTCAGCATGGCTTCCATCCCCACCACAGTGTCTGTGCTGCTTTACCTAGTTTCACGAATACAGTAAAAACATCTATGAATGAAGGAAACCTAGTGACTACCTATGCCTTGCTTTATCTAGGGCCTTTGACATGGTGTCTCACACTGTTCTCCAACACAAACTTCATATCCTAGGACTCAACACTGGTTCTGTAACTACCGACAAAATAGACCTCAAGCTGTCAAGTGAAAAAAATCTTATCCTTCCTCCCCATCCCAGTCAGTATACCACAAGGATCAGTCATGAGACCCATGCTCTTTAACATTTTCACCAATGATCTTCATAAATCTTGTAAAACTGCATCCCTGGTACAGTATGCAGATAACATCACAGTTATCAGTATCTCAAAAAACATCAACAAACTATAACAACTAACCCAGTAGTCCTTCTCCTGTATAGAAATATGGTTGACATCTGTCCCAGCTTTTCCTAAACCGAAATAAATCCAGACTAATCCTATTTACTCCCAAACAGCTTACAGTCAACAAAACCCCCTTCTCATTTACCACAGCCAACAAAACAAAAATTGAAGTTACGACACATACTAAATTGCTAGGTATCTGTGTAGATGATAAAATATAGTGAAAAACATTTCACGAAAAATGACATTCTTTCTGTAGAGCCAAACCCTTCCTCTCAGACACTATAAGAAAGCACATTGCCTCTTTTCTCCTGTTGCTTACTGTAATGTATCCTTAACAATACCCATGTGACCTTGCTAAAGAAATTTGAGTAATGTTACTACAAAATGTCATGATTCTCTGCCAACCTCTTCCAAATAGAACTCACCACTGGGCAGCCTTAAGGGGATTAATGTGTCTGGAATTCCCACATTTTCTAATCTACTCACAACGTCCACAGATCCAAAGGATTGTGTATCAACCTAACAACTGTCCATCCATCTCCAGCTTCCTACAAATAAATAACCCTTCCAGGCCACTATGTTCATTGCGTGTGTCCAAACCCAACAATTCTGCTGGCAAATCACTACTCTGTCACCACCTTCCTAAGTCCTTGAACTCTATCCCACTAGCAATGCAACAAGAACACTCAATTAAATCATTTAAAACTCAGCTAAAGTCCTGCCTACTCAGTTACCAGCTCTAAACATGTGATATCCCCAGATAATCTCCAAACCCTTACTGTCACCACCCTTTTATGTAACTAGCCAAAATGCACCTACTTCTTCACAATCTCTATCATATACCCCTCTAAACTACTATCTCTATCTCCTTTTACCTGAACCCAATTAATACACCTATTCTTCATCCTATACTTACTTCACTGTCTCCTTCTTAATATCTATTTACAGCTGATGGCATTTGAAAATAACTAGTGTCTTATAAGCTTGATAATAACTAATATTTTACTGTATTCTTGTTTTAAGTCATGTTTTTATTCACTGTCATATCATTACTGTTCTGTGTATGTATATTTATTATTCTGTTTATGTACTTTTTCTAGTCTGTGTATGTAGCTTTACCATTTTTTGATTAACTGTCATGCCATTACTAGTCCATGTATGTGTGTACATTTATTATGTAAATCTTGTATAACTGCCTTCTACTTATTCTGTAAAATGTAGCATTTCTCCCTGGGCCTCCACTGAAAATGGGATCATGCCCAGTCAGTCTTTACCGGTAAACAAAATCAATGAACAAACACATTTGTAATCATAATCCATTTTGCCAAGTCTACATTTGTGTGAATATGAGGTAATTTCTCAGGTACATATGTGTGAATATGACGTGACTTCTCAGGTACATTTGTGTGAATATAACATCATTACTCAGGTACATTTGTGTGAATGAGAGGTCATTTCTCAGGTACATTTATGTGAATATGAAGGAATTTCTCAGGCACATTTGTGTGAGTACAAAGTCATTTCTCAGAAACATTTGTGTGAATATGAGGACATTTCTCAGGTACATTTGTGTAAATACGAGGCCATTTTTCAGGTACACTTACGTGAATATGAGGTCATTTCTCAGCTGCATTTGTGTGAATATGAGGTCGTTTCTCAGGTGCATTAGTGTGAATACAAGGCATTTTCTTAGGTACATTTGTGTAAATGCAAGGCCATTACTCAAGTACATTTGTATGAATACAAGGTAATTTCTCAGCTACATTTGTGTGACTATGAGGTCATTTCTCAGCTACATTTGTGTGAATATGAGGTCATTTCTCAGGGCTGGATTAATTCATAAGCTAATGGAGCTGCAGCCCGCCAGCCTACATTGTAAAATAGGTCCCTGACTCAAAATCTTTTTTTTTTTAATTATTTGGTTACTGACCAGCTATATCTTGCAATCAATAATTCTTGCTGTTTTCTGGCCATCTCACTGAAAGCTGCAGAAATATCCGTTATCAATACAGTTGCACCCAGTCACTGATGAGTTTGTGAGCTAATCTTTGCCATCACACTGACAGTTCTGTTGCACTCATTTAGCTAGGAAAACTCTTAGCAGAGATAAAGAAAGTGTGTCATAGTCAGCTTATTGGCATAACTACGGTGTGTGTGTGTGTGTGTGTGTGTGTGTGTGTGTGTGTGTGTGTGTGTGTGTGTGTGTGTGTGTGCTTGTGTGACAGACAGCCATTACGTATTTGTGGGAATTACACCTAATGTGGCATTATACAGACTGCACAATGCAACATCCAGGTGGATCTGTTGAGTGGTAGAGCTAGGTTAAAAGTGGGTAAGAAGGGGCAGTGGCTGTAATTGCTGCAGGGCATGAGACTTTTAATGGAAACCAACATTATTTGGAGCTGAATGGCAAAGGTTTCCTGCTTTATGTAGCATAGCTACAAACTGAAAGGGAAAACTGCTGGCTGAATTTGCAGTTTATAAAGTGACAGGACTTGAAGAGACAGTTTTACTTGAGTGGCAATGGCTTAGATACTTTATAGTTTCATAGATTTTTACTAGGCAAGTA
This sequence comes from Protopterus annectens, assembly GCF_019279795.1. Classification (NCBI taxonomy): domain Eukaryota; kingdom Metazoa; phylum Chordata; order Ceratodontiformes; family Protopteridae; genus Protopterus; species Protopterus annectens. The sequence goes on from NC_056744.1 coordinate 1,422,203,292, forward strand.
GACCAGAAGACCATTAAGGAGTCTAGCCAAAATTCCCAGTTGCCTCAAAGCATTGTCAGGTTCAGTGACTTGCTCAATATCATACAGGAGACAAATGAAGGCTGAGGAAATGCAACCTGTACAACAGGAAGTAGCTCATTAACAGCTCCTAGCCTTAATACTCCACACTAACTACATTCACTATCAAACTATTGAGTGAATTAACTGTCTTGATAATACATGAGGGTGAACATACGAAAGTGTTTGTCTAGTAAAAAGTATGCTTGGATGCCTAGAAGCCTTGTCTGCCCATTTTCTTTGGAATCTCATCTATGAATGTACCACTAACTGAAGGGACATGTTAGGCTGATCCACTCTGGAGACGGTGGGACACAACGGATCAGAATATGCACTTACATGGTTGTAGCTGTAGCACTACTACATGCTTAGGCAGGGATGAATCAAACACATTTAAAATGTGATCTTCTTTCTGAGATTAGAAAAGTTGTGCTGAACTGCTGGGGAGTGTAAATGGTTGTGTGTCATTTCTCTAGCGCTTCAAATATGAGTTGTGTTGAAATTCTACATTCTAGATGCAGATCTTGCCTAGGATGGTTTAACCTTAATGAGGAGTGTTACATAAGATTATGATGTAAACCTTTTTATTGTGTAGTATCGGTTACTGTTGTTGTATTTTAAACACCATAAAATAAAAGATATTCACATCATGCAAATTTATTCATCAAGGAAGGGACCATAATTTTGTAATGCACCATGTGATGCCCATGCACTGACTCAGCAATCAAGAAGCCTCAATCATCACCACTAACACCAGTGAGGGGCTTCTACATTGGGAAGGATAACAAATACACACACACACAGTAAAGTACAATTTCCCTTAAGATCACACAGAGATCACAGTCAGTCTTGGGCTGGTTTCTCCCTTTCTTTCCAGATCCCCAATAAGACTCCCCACTGGCACAGCTGTAGGGTCCAGATCTCAGCCTAGTAGTCAATATAAAACCTCCAGCACCCTCTCTGTCCAACCAGTGCTTTGTGTCCCTGCCCAATTAGCTCACACACACACACACACACACACACACACACACACACACACACACACACACACACACACACACACACACACACACACACTTTGAGATATGATTTATATACAAACACACAGACACTCCTGGGAAGGCTGACACAGGTTCTCCAGCTATGCCCCTTCTGCCCAGACTATACGGTAGTACCACTTGCCAACAACCACTAATATCAGCTACTAATAAGGCCCTTATCAAAGGATGTCCAATTATTACTGTGCAATATTATTATCCAAATGGTAAGTGTGACAAACAGCAAGGCTTATTTGGAGTGGCCTGGACAGTATCACTATATACATGCAATGTACTCTAGAGCTTAAATTATCTCTATGTAAAACAGCCACAGTTGAAAGGTTTAAAAGTATTTAATAATAAATAATAAGAACACAAGACAATACTTCTTACTACACAGTGCTAGTCAAAAGTTCAGAGATAAAAGAGAAATGCTTAAAATAATAGAGTAGAAAAGTTCTGACATCAGTACAGAAAACAGCTAGACTAGACTTCCTATCTATATCTAAGAGCAAACAGAGTTCTAAAATAAAATTACATATAAAGCAAGGCAGTGCTGGTGATGTTGTCAGTTTTAAAAACAAATGCAAACTGCTCCAATTCTCTCTCTCTCTCTCTCTGTCCTTAAATTGATAACACAGTACCCCTGACTCATTTCAGATTACATCATTATTCTCTGTTTCCCAGACTAACAGAAACTCAAGAGTGTGACAGCCCTTGTCATCTTGCAGCTGGACAGGAAGCCAGAGCAATACAAGACATTATACATGTAAATTCTAGCCGTTAACTCTGGTCTCAAAACAATAGGAAGAATTCCTTCATTCAGAAATCTTGGATCCGAGTTTTGAGATCAAACAATTATACATTGCTTGACTTATCAGCTTTCCTCCAGCAGAGTGTAATGTGGTTACATTTTTGAAGTTCAACATTTACCATAATATTCTTACATTTAAGAGAAACAGCATGTGGCTTACATTAATGACAGAATTATCTTCAAAATCCTATCTAGCTAGGCTGGCAGCCTTCACACACCCCTCTTTTATTTCTCCAAATCTTTTGGGTTTCTAATACTATGATGGGAAAAGACCCCATTCCTAAGTCAATGTATGAGTAAAGTTCACAAAATTAGTATTGTTTCAGTCTTTGATGTCAGCCAAAAGTGCTCTTTGTAGCACCCTTATTGTGCCCAGTAATGACACCTTCTGGATTTTGCACGGGGTTACATGGATTGGTAACATGTCTAAATACGATTGTAGATTCTTGTTTATAAGACCCATTGATCCTACTACTATTGGAACTGTCAGGTACCTTTCTTCCACATTGCTCTCATTTCTGCTTGCAGATCCTGATATTTTATGACATTAATGCTAGTAAGGTAGCATTAGTGTAGAGAGAGAGAGGTAAGTGCCCCACCTAGGTCAGTAAACAAGGATGTCTAATCTACAATTTTCAGCTATACTTAGCATGTGCATACAATTATGCAGTTTCTTTTAAAACACACTGTCATAGCTGTCAGTTGTCCATCATTTTGAAAAATGTGCCTCATAGTTTTTCTTTCTGCTTCATTTGTGATTTTATGATACTTCACTAAGGTTTAGTGTCATTAAAAATGTAAGACATTAGAATTTTCAGAACTCATCAGAAAATGCATGTTAATGCAAAACCTGTTACTTTAGTTACATTCATAAAATGGAATATGAGCATTTTCCGTAGTGTCCCTGATTTTTGGTATTTGTTCTTCATTAGTTGAGGACAATGTTTCTCACTTTGCCTGTGTCAGTATAGTTTAGAAGCTGTTACTACTTACTTAGATCAGGAGTGGAAGTCACCATTTTTTATTATCGCCTTAATTGAACTGAGTCTTTTTGAAGTCATTTTCAGACAAGGAAAATACAGTTAGGAAATTTGGTTTTTGATCTGTGATGGGCAGAATTAAGACTAGACATTGTTGGCTTAATAACCCAACAATTCGCACTGCTTTATAGTGGTATCATAACTATGAAAAAAAAAATAGATGGTGGTAAATATATAGGAACAGAATCAGGGAGATAGTGCAACAGTATCTTAATATGACCTATTTTAAAACAAGGAAGTAATTTAATTGCACAGCATTTTCTATATTATAATGCCTACTGCCTGTACTAGACAGATTTGAACATACAGCATGCCTTAGAGTTACAGGGCTATGAGGCCTTAATCCAGACATGTCATTAATACTGCCCCAGATGTAAAGGTAAGACCTTCTTGGATCCATCCTTCCATCCACAACCCCTATTCCCATTTTGCGTATGGAGTTGGGGTGTCACTTCAGCAGTTACAATCATCTTGAGCCAAGGTTTTACACCACTGGGTAGCTAGTCGTGCCACGGTAGTTCCTTTGTACCACTCACTCACACACACACTCTCACCTACTGCCAATTTAGAGTGTCCAGTCCACCTACTGCACATCTTTGGAATGTGGGAGGAAACCAGAGCACCCGGAGGAAACCCACGTGACCACAGGGAGAACAGGCAGACTCCACAAAGAAAACACCCCAAGAATCGAACCAGAGAACCTCTTGTGTGAGGCGAAAACCTACTTGGATAACTTTGGCATATTTTACACTGGCAATTAATTACTCAGTTTGCATTAACTAACATTACGTAGTTTGAAATGATAACTACATATCATTATCAGAGATCATTTTCCAGTGTCTGTGGGTCAACAGGTGACACGTACAGTTTAATCACTACAAGGTCAAAAGTTTAGGGGTTTTAGTATCATACCACCCACCCGAATTTATTTAAAATACTGACACTAAAGTGGAACATATAAAGGATGCTGTTGCACTCCTGAGATGTTAGTCTTTTGGATAAGATATTAAATCATCTGTCTGAGTTGGTGGCATTGCAGCTGGATCCCCAGCACTTACTGTAATGTGCAGAAATGCTTTTGTTATTCATTTTTATACTATGGTGCACATACTTTCTTTTTATACACTTATGCATATATATCTTGTATATTTGTTTCACATCACTACAACTCCAGCTGCTACAACCATTTTTTACAGTTTATAATACATCTCCATTTTCCACATTTCTTATATAACAGTTCCCCATATCTCAGGTTCAGCAAAAGCATGTTCATGTAAACAGTAACACTGTTTTTCCAACTTATCCACCCCATTCTCTAATGTGTTCAGATATGTACTATATAATATCAGTTCCTTAAAAGTTTATATTTAAACTGGTTCTTAAATACTTTCCTGTTCTTCTTTACAACCATTGCATATCATTTCCAATTGTACGTCATACTTCATTTGTGTCTAAACTGGCAACTTATCTGATAATAATCTCCACAAAAATATCACTTTCATAAATTGTCTCAGATATATTTTTGCTTTCCTTTATTGCCTTCCTATCTGTTCATCCATCTAGCGCCATGTAAAAATAAAAACATTCTCTTTCATTATTTTCCTTCCCTTTCCATCCTACCCCCAGAACATCACTTAGTTTTATTTTTCATAGTTTCAAGTTATTGACATATTCCCTTTACTTCATCACTACCACATTATCCTTTCCTTCCCTTGTTATCCACCCAAACCAGACTTTGTGATACATTTATATCGCAATTTACGTATGAATTCTACTCCCTCTCCCATTATCTTTTTATACCCCCACTGTAGAGATACTGCGCCATATGCACTGCTACGTTTGTTTCATTCATAACCCCATTTCTTTACTGTTTTACACTATTCCTGACAGCACGAATTAACCTAGATCCCTCAAAGAAAAACTAAGATGTATTTATCAATTTTTTTCTAACTGGGCTGGAAATGTACAAATACAATGACATATGCCAGTTTGCATAAAACGTAGGTATCAGTCATGTGCATATTCTTTGTAAGTGACATCTGAAATGTCTTCTTAACTCTTAGTATTTCTTGTAATGCATCCTTCCATTGCTGAAGACTCGCATCTTGTTGGCTGTGTAGTAGTTATACTGTGTTAGCCATTGTTCACCCCCAATTTTTGTCAAACCTTTACTTTTTTATTTACTTGCCTGCAACCCTACTTGTTGTACCTGCTTCTCTGATTCTACTACAATGTCTGTAAACTATACCGTCTTCTTAACTGTGCACAGCACATTATGACATCAGTGCCATTTTCACTTCTTCCTTATTTCTTATATTGCCTGAAAAATAGGTTGCTGGCCTAGTGGAACTAACCCAGTCTACAAAGCATAACTAAGTGAAAAGTTAATAAATAAATACATCTCCCACATTTATATCAGTGGAAATAGTCCAAAATATCTAGGTTATTTAAGATCCCTGTGGGATACCACTAATAATCTCCATCAGGATACAGTTAAGAAACATTTCACCCTGACTTGTTGTGTCCTGTTGCTTAACTAATATTCTGTCCCTTGCATGAAATATAAGCTGACATTTAAAATGTTTAAGTTATCAGTTATTTCCTGGTTGGAATAATATCAACTCATCCTCTATCATGTAATAATTTCCTGTAGCTTGTTAGCGGAGACATTCGACATTCTAATGTGTACTTTATGTGAATTTAACATTCTATAAATATAGATTCCTTCTCCGTCTTTCTCCATATATCCCATGTCCTTTTGAATGCTTGCATGGAATTCCTCTCTGCCACTCATTTTATAGTCATTCCAAAGATCTATAAGTCTCTCTCTGTAAAAAGTACTTTCACATATCCATGGACAAACTGAGCCCTACAGTGCACCTTTGCCCCTCCCATTATACCGGTGTATGCGGTGCTCTCACATTTCTGTGACAGGGTTTTGTACACTCAGTACAATAGTGTCCACACTATATGTTATTGGCTTTAGTCTCTGTTCATACCCTTTTTCCTGCATTCCACAGACTCTTCTGTAGTTTTGTTAACAAGCTTTTAGCCTAGTGCCTTCTAGAAGACTGATGACTGCTGTCTTATGTTCAGACTTGTGGCTAAATTAATTTTATCAATGGCCTTTATCAAAGTGTGAAGGAATTGGCATTGTTTTAATGATAGAGAAAGGTGGCTCGAAAGACAAAGGAGTGACTGAATTATAAACGTTTGCCATATTTGATAGTAACCAAAAGGAGAGACAAATCAGTCAGTAATGCCCAAAATGTTAATTTCATCTTACAAGTTTCTTTGATGTTTTACAGCAATAGACCACCAGTTTACACAGCTCACAAATTCAAGTCATTAATGTCATTCCAATGGTCCAGCATAAATTCAACATTTAAAGTTTAAATGTCCACGTAGCATAACAAGTCACAGACTGACCCAAAAGTAGCCTGGAAGAAGTGAACTGAAAATATAACAATGCAGCATGAACAATGCAGACACTGAGATAATGTATTGTTTCAAGCACTTTCATAACAACCACACATAACATACTTTATGTTTTAATCTTAGAATGCCTTCTACACTTCTATCCTTCATAACACAAGGTTAGAATAATCCCTCACGTCTGTCTGGAAGTAAATAAAGAAGCAAAAAAAAAAATCCTGTGGCCCTCAAAATCATTCAGCATAAAAATATATGACAAGACAATAGTTAACATAAAATAATTAGTGAAGTCAGTTGAAATGTATACCATTCTGCAGTTAGTTACTAAATTCATCCCATCCCCATTTTTTTAACTATTGTACATTATTCCTTTCTCAACCTGAGCTGTTGTAACAATACCTTTTCAGCCTTCTTGGTTGCACTGTATGCAGTCGAGAACAAATCAAATTTCTACATATGCTGTTTTTAATTCACCCATATGTTGTCCTGTAGTGAAAGCCTTCAGCTGCACTATTTTTTAATTCTTTTTCCCACTAGCAGCCAAATTAACAATGAAAATCTCCTCTTACTGCCTCAGAAGCAAGCCAATTCAGGCCCAGTTTTACAAACCTCAAAACTATTCTATAATGCACAAATTATAGCTTCTTACTTCTTGGCCAAAAAATTTTGGAAGCCCTTCCTAACCATCTAAAAGATGACCTCTTGCACTAAGTTCTGAACTCAAATGAAAGCACATCGTTTCATACAATCTAAGTGCAAATACCCACCAGCAGGACAAATCATCTAACTTCCATTTGGTATTTTGTCAGCACATGAAATATATGTGATTTGCTAGTATGATGTCAGACATGATTTGAGCATGCATGGCAGAAAGCTGATATAGTTCCAAAAAAGTTTAAGACAGACTCATTTTCAAATAAGATAAGATAAGAATAGGTGTAAAAAATGTGGCATGCCTGAAATACACAAGCTGTAGTCTAACATCAGACAAAGACTGATGCAGGAAAAAGTCAGATGCCAAAATCAGAAGACACATGCACCATACCTCTCGACCTCTTAATGAAAAAAATCTGTACAAAGCCTGACAAACTGGGGGTACAAATGGGGACATATTTTAAATATTGCTCTTATAAACTTTTAGAAAGTTGCTAAAGTAACAGGATTTGTTTTAATATACATTTTCTGAAGTATCTGAAGTCTGAAACTCAAATGTATGTCATTATTTAGTGACTACAGTCCTGAGAGCATCCCAGTGATTTGCCAGGAAAATAGAGGAACAGGCCAAAAATATGAGGCAAAAATCTGGACATTCTGGAGAAATCTGTACAGTTGAGAGGTACGACATGCACATCAGAGAGGGAAGGATTTGGAATTTTTCAGAATCTGTACTGAACATGCCTGAAATAACTATGCCTCTGAAAACGTTGTTAAGCAACAGTAGCAAGGGAATGGAGCTATGACTAAGATGGTTCTGAAATCTCCAATAAATTAGTTATAGAAATGCTAAAATTTTTACGTGGTGCTACGAAAAACTAGTTGAGTTCCAAGTAGATGCCAGTCAGAATCTTAGAGCAGCTGAGATAATATAACAGTCCAGAGCTGTTTAAGGTTCAGAATTATTATTAATGCAGAAAATGTATATGCTCATTAAAAAAACTTTTAGCAATATTGTATTGTATTGATATGAGAAATTCCATGAAAATATCTTAGGTAAAGAAATTCATATAAAACAAAACACAAAATTCTTGTAAAACTCATTCAAAAAGAATGCAGAGAATAAAAGTGAAAGACAGAACTGGCAATGAAGTAGGTATAACAGATATGTTAACTGGAGCATATTTACTAGGAAACATGAAGAGTTTACTAGGAAAACTTAAAATTCTTTGGGTTAAACCACACTTACCAGTTTCAGAAGAAAAAGAGAAGTAAAAAGTAAAAGAATTCTGGACATGTAATAATGCTAGTTTATAAATTCACTTGCTGAACGAAGCCAAAATGCGATGTTCCCCTGAACAAAATATATAAGGAAAGAAATTAATTTTTATTTTGTAAAAGCAAAAAATGCATTTGTCCATAGTTTAATATTGAACACATGAATAATAAGTCCCCAGTCAACTGAGAAAACAGTTGTTTGAGAGAACACAGCAAACTTGTCTGAAAATAGTGAAGTACAAAGAAAGAGAACAATATAGACTTTAGTGGCCAAGAATGTCAGGTAGTACAAGTAGTGCATTTTGTCATATGCAAGTCATATTGTTGTTAACAATGCAATAGACAAACTGATGACATACCAAGAACCAGATTATCCATTAAGTTAGGTGGATGCATATTTGTTTGAGTTTTAAAAAGCCCTTTAGCTAATGTTTCTTTATTCCTTAATGTTCTCAAATAATCATATTTACAACCTGCAAAGAACAATATTGAAGCAGTGACTGACCTTCCAACTAAGGGAACATTTTCTTAAAATAACAGTCTTCTGGCAAGCTTAGCCAACATCAGGTAAATGCTGCTTCCATGAAAATAAAAAAGTTATGACTCACCTCAAGTAGTTAAGAGTAACACAAACTTTTCTTTCTCACTCTGCCCTTCTACCAAATATATTATTTTTAGTGGAAAACCACCTGAGAGGGAACCCTTTTATATTTGGCCCAGCTAGGCTCAGCTTTATTTTATACCTATAATGTCCCCCAAATCTCACCTACTCCATCCTTTTTTACATTTATTTTAGACCTAGCCCTCCCTCAGCACTCTAGAATCAATCACATGCACACCTGTTAGCACTCCTCCCGCTTAGGCATTGCAATCCAATGCAGAGTCAGTTTGCGGCTCCATCCTGTATAGATAGCTTTGACCCCCTCCCATTCCTCCCCTAACCTGTACATTTTTGCTGTTTACCTCCCATTCACACAATACAGACTAACAGAGTGATCCACCCTAATAGTGATTCCTCATCAACTAGCTTCCACCCACTGAAAGTTAGGTCTAAAAGTGCAAATTTCAATTCCGAGACAACAGAATGAGCTATTGCTTATTTGAACTTTATAATATCTCTGAATTGCAGAATTTTATTTAATTTATTTTTCTTTTGTTTACCAGATTTGTCCGACTAGATTTAATCAAAAACCCATTTTCATCTGAGGCAAAGGGAGAAAAGCTCCAATATATTACAAACATTTTAAAGGCATTCAGTAACATACATGAATAGACATTAAATAATATACATATATTTGTTAATTAGATTGTATTAAATATGAAAGTAGAAGGATGTGTGTCTAGCCCAGGAAAAGATGGATATATATATATATAACCCATCTCTTCTACCCTACCCATCCTTCACTAACAAAGTCCATTTCTGCTGGCTGAATGTCTAATTTTCCCAACTTCTTGGTGGAATTGTACAATGGATGGCCCAGACAAACAAATCGCACTACTAGAATGCTTTAAAAAATCTCTCCAGAGGATCAGTTAATTGTTTTGTTTGAGAGGATTTCAGTCATAGCTGCATTGGTAGGGCCTACCACATGATAGCATCGCAGTAGCAATCAAAGGTGGGAATGCTGGAAAGCAAACCTGAAGTTCTACAGGAAGCCTCAGCAGCTACCAACAAATAAATTGCCATAATCAAGGAGGGATTGTCCAAGCAAACCAGTAAGACTGACGACCTGGAGCAGAAGTCCAGAAGGTGCAGTGTTAAGTTAAAACAGGTCGCCTCTTTGGCAGCTGACAAGGACCACTGATCCTTCTAAAATTATTTGATATGCAAGGTAGTCAGGCTACTTAACCATGTGAATCTTTCCATTGAGAGTGCACCAGGTCGGGCCACCAAGCAAAACTGCTGAAAACCCCAAGCATGTTCTGATAGTATTTCTCTACAGTCAGAAGAAATTAATGGTTGTTAAAATTCAGCCAGGAGAGCAAAAGTATGCAATGGGGAAATAAAAGGTCTCTTTTACCAGGGACTACTCTCAAATACTTTACTGCATAAGGCAAATTGTGGGCATGTACAGAATGGACTGACTGAACAAGGGGTATAGAATTTCGTTGGTATTCTCTGCTACACTTGCTGTTGAGAAAGATGTGAGAACAGTATTTCTCCACAATGTTCATCAAGCCAACAGCTTTCTAGAGGATTGGAATCTCAGGGCACAAGCAGTGAGGATCCAGATGGGGAGCAACATTAGTTGGACAAAGAAATGGAGTGGGAATTTGCTAAGGCTAAGAGTCAGTGACCTCAGTTCCTTGAGAAAGTGACAAGCCCAACTAAAAAATGCCGGACTGTTGAGAATTCCAGTCCTTTACCACTCCATACTAACTGGAACAGCCCCTGGACTAGTAACAATGCGGCCTACAATAGAATCATCCAAAGATGGTGCATATGAACCCTGTAGGCCTGGCCCTAATGCTTCCAGGACAGCACTAGCACCCCATTGTACTCCTAAGGATAACCTGCCTGCTAAACAAAAGAGGGCAATGCTAATGAATGATTCCTCACATGCCAGGGCTGAAGACTTTCACGCATGGTCCAAAGAGGGAACAAGAGACCAAACAAATCATTAGAATTCAGTAGATCTCTTGATAAATCCAGCCCTTCCAGTAGGAAGCCATGGTCTGAATTTTTTTTCTGGGTTCTCTGAGTTAGCAGATGAGCATTGCTGGTCATCAGCGGTCCTGGCTAAACTGGATCGAAGTACAGCAGAGGGTTGAATCCAGTACCAACTCATACAGTACAACTGTATGATGGTTTACTCATTTGTAGAGTAGCATGACCATGCCAACTTGGTATATGCTTCTCAACTATGCTGTGAGTTTGAGGACACTGGAACAGACTGTAAGGTAGATGATGCTATTTGCAGTGTGTCCTACTTGTCATATTTTCCTCTGTTAACCTTGTTGATACTATTTGTAGCACTTAGTCCCCTGAGGTAGCTTTGTCCATAATTGTTTATTTTGATCATTTCGCAAAATTTTACAGACTCTTTGACCAATTATTTTTTGTGAGAGACAAAATATTGTTAGCAGTCAAGACAGGTATAGTTATAGTCCATCTGCATTTCCCTACAGCTGCCAGTGGTTTCTTGCTCGGGTTTAGGTGCATTAAGTACCTAAGGTATACACCAGCCTGGGGAAGGGTGCTAAGATAGTTTGCCTGCAGGATTCCAAGCTTAAAATAAAGGAAAACAATAAATTCAGGAATAAAGATTTTTCCATTATACAAGCAGACCACATTGCAGGGTTTGGGAAAAAGGAAGTATTGTTAATGTTTCACAGATCATTTGCAGTGGAAAATTCAAGAACTCATATGTTCTGGTAGTCCAAGCTTGACTTTATAGACGTGCAGAGATGCTATCATCCTCATGACACTGTCCCATCCTTCTCTTGGGATCTAGGCAAGCAAGGAAGTAGGATAGGATAGGATAATAATAGCTTCATAGATGATTACTAGGCTAATGCCACAGGAGCTTTTACAAGCCCAGCCCGTAATATTCAGGATATGACAATACTGTATCTTAATTCTCCAGATGTGGGATGGGGTAGTATCAGGATAGTGGGTCTTTGGGTGTTGAAGCCTTGAGTCATTTTACAGACTGCCTGTGTCTATAAGGGACATAGGCAGTACCCCATGAGTCAATTTATGGTTCCCCATCGTTTTGTCTAAATTCTTTTTGAAGAGAGTGAGGGACAGGATTTGTTTTATGAAGATGGGAAGTTTATTCCATAGATGAGGTAGCCTTTGGGATATATATCTGTCTCCAGTAAGTTCTGTTAGTCACAAATTAGGTTCAGATCCATGGAACTTGTAATCCTCATATAATTTCTCTTGCGAATATGTAACATTTTCATCACGGCTTGTTCACAGAGTGCCTTGTAGCTCAGGCATAAGTCCCATTTCAGTAAATGATTCAGTATTGAAATTAAAAACTACCTTCAATAAATGATTCACAATTGAACTTAAAAACTACCTTCTTAATTCTAGCTCCTGCCCATGCCAGGAATCTATTTAATCCCAAACCCCCCAACACATACCTCTCTATACCTCTCTTTAAATCTTTCAGCCCTTCTACTACTTATACTCTCTGTTAATAGCAACACCCATATATTTCTCACCAATCTAGCTCTGTTTTATGTAATATTATGACCTACTAGTGTGAACCTAGGCCTAATTTTTCTTTAAACCCTCATCTGCTGTTATTTCAGCATTTTATTTTTGTATATCCTTTTCATGCAATTTCTCTTACTGTAAATATGTGCAAATATTTAAAAAACTATGTAATTTTTCTTGCTTTTGAATGTATGATATAACCATGTTACATTCTTGTTTTTTGAATGTATGCATGTTAATGTCTTGTTTTTTTTCTGGAGCTTTTCCTCTCGGGTGTCCACTGCAAACGGGCCTTTGGCTCAGCTGAACTAACCTGGTTAACAAATGACAAATAAATAAATGAATGAATAAATGAATGTGATAAATAGGACATGCTGGAGGGATAGATTCCTTTCCCAGAGATTTCCCATGGTTTGGAACAAGATCCCAATCTACATTAGGCAGAGCTCCTCGCTAACACTCTTTAAAAGAAACCTTGACAAGTGGATGGGAAGCAGAAAGTTTACCTCGGGGATCACTTCAGTGGCTCTGCTGGAAAGAGGCACAGGGAACTAATCTAAGGGGACGGCGAAAGCCAACACATTCTGGCTAGGCTTATAAATGCCTTCGGGCAGATAGCCTAGTACCCACCTATGAACCTAATAAATAAATCTAAGACGGAGTAAAGGGATAGGGCCTTTAGTCAGTCTGCATAACACGTGTCTTATGGATTGTATTTTTTTAATGAAAAACCTCTTGGGCTGCTCCATTTGGTCTAAGTGCCTGGTTAGGTGCATGCAAAAGGGAGCACTGTACTTGATTATAGGCCTAATGAGGGATGAGTACAATGGCACTATGACTTCCTTTTATTTTGATACCATGCCTTTACTTATAATTTGAACCACACAGAAGGATTTCCTCACTGCAGCAGCTACCTATTGGTCAAATGTTAGGTTGCTATCTATCTGTGTTCATAGGTCTCTCACCACTGGGTCTACTTTTAGGGGTTTGCTATCTATATTATAATTTCCGGGGATAACTGATTTACCAAAGGGTGTGATTACGCATTAATTTACCACTTGGTCTCAGTGCATAGTTTTGGCAACAGTTGTTTGTCATTTTTAGACCTATTTGTAAGATGTCAACATCATTTGGGGATTCTGAGATTGCTCCCAGCTTACAATTGTTGGCAAACTTGGTGAGTCAGAGGCCCCCAACATTGGCCTTCACTTCAGAGAGGTATATTTCAAACAGGAGGAGGCCCAACACTAAAACCTATGGTACAACACTAATAACAGGTTTCTTATTGGAAGTGGATTCACCTATCCGGGCAACATGTGTCCTGTTGGTGAGCCAGTTGGGTATCCATCTGGTGATGTAGGGGTTTATCCCAACTCAGTAAGTTTATCTATGATCCCCAAGTGGGGGATTATATTGAAAGTTTTGGCTAGGTCTAGATAAGCAGTGTGTACAGTTTTACCCCTGTCCATGGTCCTGGCGACTTTCTCAAAGAAGTCCTTCTGACTGATCAGGCAAGACCTTATGATAAAGCTAAATTTGGTTTGTTCCAATGTTTGGAGAGTTCCTGTGTCATCATTGATCAGGTGAATGATAATTCTGTCCATGATCTTGCAGATATGTCTGGTCAAGCTTATCGTTCTGTAGTTCCCTGGGTCAGCTGATGGGCCCTCCTTGTCCAGAGGGATGACTGTTGCAGTCCTCCATTCCTCTGTGAGAAAGCCCACTTGGAACTGTGATTGTAGAAGGTTTTTAGTAGCCCTGATATATTCTGTTTTAAGCTGTTTAAGAAGCATCCTGGAATATTGACAAGATCTATAGAGGCTGTGTTTTTGGCTTTAACAAGCACAGTAAGGACTTGTTCCCTCATAATGACCAATAGGGGATGGTTGTGGGTATTTCTTTTGGTGTGGTAGGAGGTGATTGAGGGATCGAGAAGTTTGAACTCAACTTGTTGGCCAGCAGATTTACTGTAGCTTTAGGCTGGGTGTAAGTGTTGCTGTTCATGATTAACTTATTAACCCTTCCACAGTGGCTACTACATATGGCTCATTCACACACCATACAAGAAATCAACTTGTCAGACCATGCCCCTTTCAGTATGGTTATTCTGCAGGCTACTAGAAAATACAGGTTGGCTTACTATAGGTGAAACAGCAAGGGAGACAGGCACCTTCTGCAGTCCATGGTGAAAGATGTCCTAGTTAAGAATACATTCATAGACTCTTAAGTTCGATAGTATTTGGTGGGAGGGATGTAAGACTGCTATTTTAGGAGACTTGATGGCAATAGAGGGCTCATGATGGAGAGAGGGAGAGAGAAAGCACAATTATGATTAAGCAAAGAGAACTTAGAGAAGTTCAACAATCAATAGCTGGGGGGCAATTGTCCCTCTTGGATAGGGCAGCTGCCCGATCTAATTGTCCCTATTGGATAGGACAGCTGCCCGATCTAATTGTCCCTATTGGATAGGACAGCTGCCCAATCTAATTGTCCCTATTGGATAGGTCAGCTGCCTGATCTAATTGTCACTATTGGATCAGGAAGCTGCTCGATCTAATTGTCCCTATTGGCTCGGGCAGCTGCCCGATCTAATTGTCCCTATTGGATAGGGCAGCTACCTGATCTAATTGTCCCTATTGGATAGGGAAGCTGCCCAGGTGGTAGAGCTGAATCTATTGGACCTCACCAAGGCAGAAGCTGAGCTGTTGGGCAATTCTGGTGGCTCAAGTGCATAACTGACCCTAGGGTCACTGCATGGTTTTTCAATCAACAAACCCTACAATCCCATATTTACAAATTCCAGCTAACCAGGGGGGGGGGGGTCAAATGCCTAATTAGGGTGGTTTTCTTTCCTGTTACTCTTCATTATGTAATGCAGGAGAAGGAGACCAATTAGAAGCCTGGGATTTCGGGGCAATCAGAACAAGCAAACTACAACCAGAACTCACAGAAGGACTGAATGTAACTGTCACCATTAAAGAAATAGGCAGGGCCATCACCAGGCACAAAAGCCACAAAGTCCCAGGTATTGTTGGCCTACTAACTGAGCTTCACAAATGGGCGAGTTTGACCTTGTGGGAGACACTCACCAACATATACAATAATAGACAACCAATAGGGATAGAACTTGTGGACCATAAACAGACCAGTATTAACCTCATCCCTAAGTCCCAGGAACTTTGCTCAGCACCTAGTGATTTTCAAGCCATCTCTCTCTTATAAATTTGGACCAGAATTGGCGAATATTCTGATAAAAAGTCTAGA
The DNA here is from genome assembly GCF_019279795.1 of Protopterus annectens. Classification (NCBI taxonomy): domain Eukaryota; kingdom Metazoa; phylum Chordata; order Ceratodontiformes; family Protopteridae; genus Protopterus; species Protopterus annectens. The sequence continues at coordinate 1,422,219,039 of NC_056744.1, forward strand.
ATCTTTACTGCCAAAGCTTATCTGTAGTAGGTAGTTTGGATTTCTGCCTGGTCGGAATGTTGCAGATGACTGGTGGGAAATGACCACTTTTCAAGCATCACCAGTCACACATCAGTCTCATAGAGGGATGGTCTTTTATATCAGGAAAGTTTTTTTACACACTTGAGTGGGGATTTCTTTTTCACATCTTAATCACCCACACATTTGGGGAGGGCTTCGGTTTGATAAAACACTTGTGTAGAGACCCTGTTTTTTAAACTTGTAATGAATGGAGACCACAAAATCCTTGACAAAATAAGCAGGGGCACCACCCAAGGATGCCTCTTAACCCTGGCACTGTTTTTGTTGAACCCAGGACCTTCTGATCTACAGTCAGAGCAACACACCACTAGGCCAACTCAGCTTTGTTTAGTACTTGTCATTAATGGAAGAGCTAGCATTTCAGATTTGGCAGTTTTTAGATGAACAGTCTTGTGTAGTGGGATCCAACAGCAAATTCCTTCACGTTTGCAGATGACTGATAATTTACCTGATGTACTGGACAAGGTATTGGAAATCTTTGATAGGTTTGAGAGAGTGTCTAGTCTGTCCTATAGTGTGGCCAAATGCAGGATAATTAAATGTGAGGACAAGACTTTTAAGTTGGACAGCTGAGGTATGAGGTAAGTATCTTGGCTTTACCCTTTGCATTTCCGTGACCTCTATGGTGGAGATCAGTTTGGATCTGGTAGACAAAAGGGTATCAGACCTTATTCCCCAACTATGTAATTTTACATCAATCTCTGGTAAAATATAGGCTATTAAAATGATCATCCTACCTCACCCCCTTAATCTAGTCAGGAATACACCAATATCTGCAAGGCACCACAAGCTAGATCAGATCCAAACCCTCATTATTGACTCAGTGTTGGAAAAAAAAGATGTAGAATAACACCCTCCACTGCCTACATGCCTAGATTTTATGGGACTGGGGCCTTCCTCACAGAGAAGCTATACTGTAGCTTTTCTGTTCCATCAGTCTGTAAAACTGATCAAAGCTAAATCCACTGCCTCAAATCCCCCTTTAACTGTATTCATAAATAGACAGTTGGAGTATGGGTAAGTGGATGGTCATGGGAAGGGGCCATCTGATAGTATTTGGGAACACCCTATGGTAATGAGCTCTGTCAACAATGATCTAGGGGAGCATTGTAAGGCACAAGGTATTCTCAAGTGGGCTCAGTTACTGCAGCCAGCAGACAATATGCCAAAAAACTTTGAGGAGCTCAGAGGGGAATTCCAGATACCAGCAGGGGAATGCTTTGGATACTTCCAGATCAATGGCTTGTGGTCACTCCATGCTTCTCCACCAGAATGGGATCAGCAGACCTATTTATGGAAAAAATGGAATGGTATAATCAAAGCAGTACCAGTACCATCTACATAGACTTTTGGAGCAAAAGGGCTTTTGCAATGTTAATATTGATGGAGAGTAGATGGAAAACACTAAAGAGTATATGATTGTTAACACCCCAATGGAAACAAGTGCAGCAGAACCCTTCCAAAGTTCAAGACCAGCAGAAATGCCTTAGTTTTAGGTGGTGCTTTACACTGACTTGGCTATGGTCGGCTGGAAAGTCAATGAGCAACAATAGCTGGAGATGTGGGGGAAAGCCAGCTGACACAATTCATATGTTCTGAAAGTGGCTCAAAATTAGGGGCTTATGGGCTTCTTTATTCCAGTACCTTTATGATCTGCTCACTCTTGACATCTTCCTTGACTGGAAATTTTGAATATTAGGAGTGTGCCCAAGATACCCATAGAAGTTACTCCCATACTGGATACCTGTTGGGTTGTAACAAGCATCATAAAGCTGCTGGCTGAAAAGTACTGTAAAACAATCCACTTACCAGGGAGTACCAGGGAGGGAAGGTCTGGATAGCTCCCTTGTAAATATCTGAGTTATATATTGTACTCTTTTAAAGAGGCAGTTCCATATGCCTCAATACCCAGCCCATGGCAGGTTATACTTTCTCACTTTGGTCGATCTAACACATGAGCACTCTTATAATTACTTGTGATGAAATAGTTAAAATAAGAGCTGTAACCTCTGCTCTCTATTATGTGATAATTACTGATGGCCGAGAATGTATGTAATGTATATAATTTTTAAATTACCATTTTGCCTTTACCTTGTATATAGTTTTTAACATTACCATTTTGCCTTCACCTTGTCTGGATGGTGCTGTATTAATGTATTGTTGCAATTTTTTGTGTTAATTTTTAATTTGCTGTGCAGCTTTATTTTTTGTTTATGTTCTCTCCTTGACATTTGACTTTATAAGAATAAAACAAAATATAATTTTAAAAATATGAAAGTAGAGGCAACTATTACAGTATAGAAGATAATTATGCATTAGTAGATGTTGAGCATTTAGCATTTGAAGAGGTTTATTACAGTAGAGAGTCGATTATCTGAACATCAATTATCGGAAATGTCAATTATCAGAATGTAACCTTCCACAGTTTTCAGGTAGGAAACATCATAAAATCTAAATATGTAAACGTTATACATATTCGCTTGTGAGTGTTTTTTGAGCTTGTACTACAGTAATATAGTATACTGTTTTGTACTTACAGTTTATTTGTTTTATTCTTCTTGTTTAATGTTAATCAAAAACATTTTTAAAAGGTTTTTATCCAGTTCAATTATATGTCTGATTATTTGAACTATCCTTGGTCCCAATTAGTTTGGATAATCAGCTCTCTACTGTAGTGGGTTTTTCAAATAGATAACAGATCATGTGATTAGTGCTTAGAAATTCAAACAAATGGGATGGATCTAGGTAGGGCAGAAAATGTTGATATTATAGTAAAGAACTGGGGTATAAAGCAGGTTCCTACATAATTATATGTATGGCTATAATAAGGTTTATATTAGAAGTATAGAGGTGGAGGGGAGAACAGTGTCACAAAACTATGGAATATGAATGGGAGGTGCAAGTAAAAAGGATCCAGATATTGGTGAAAACTATTGAAGAGTAGTTGTGGTGCATAGGATTCTGAATGAAGAGAAATGGCTTAATGACATGGCAAGCTGAAGTTAACAGTGGCATTTATCCTGGATATGTGCAGGAGCAGATCCTTTGCTTTGATAGGTGAAATTTTAATTGTGTTTTAAATAAGTCTGGACTTCAGTGGTAGTTCATAGGTTCATAGGTGTGTAGTAGGCTAATGGCCCTGGAGCCTTTACAAGCCTAGCCCATAGAAGTACCCTGGCATCATGCCGCCATACATTAGTTCCCAGTGCCTCTATCAAGTAGAGCCACTGGAGTGATCCCTGGGGTGAACTTTCTATTTCCCATCCACTCATCAAGATGCATGGGAAGTCTATTCCAGAGCATGGGCAGTCTCTGGGTTATGAACCTGTCCCTCCTGTTGTGTTGATTGTGGTAATGAGGTTGAGGTCTCTGGAGTGTGTGGTGCAGAGGGATTGGGATTTCTTTAGATGTAGGATTTCTAACAGAGCTGGGTCAGACATGTCTTTGTAAGTTAAGCAGAGATTGCCTCTTAGTAGATGATATGAGACAGAGATTAGCTGGAGTTTTTTGAGTCTGTCCATGCAGGACATGTGTTTAAGGCCTAGGATCCTCTTTGCAAAAGATAATTACAAGGTACTTTTGTGGCCTTTCAAGCCATTGCATCTGTCTAGTGAGGTACATGCCAAATGGGGCATTATACTCGATGACAGGCCTAATGAGAGAAGAGTAGAGAGAGATGATGTCCTTTTTCTTCCTGGATGCAAAAGCCTTGGTAATGAGATGTGCCACATAGAAGGACTTTCTGACCACAGTGGCAATGTGGTCGTTGAAGGAGAGGTTGCTGTCAACTGTTGCTGTGTTCCCAGATCTCTTATAATGCCTTCAGTGTTCATTGGGCACCCATTGATGTATTAATTAGTGGGAACTTAGTTTTTCCCAAAGGGGATGATGGCACATGTTATGGCATTAAGCTTAAGGCCATGATTTTGACACCAGTCATTGGTCTCAGTGAGGCCTTTCTGTAGGATGAAATACGTAAAAAGCACAAACTTGTAACTTACAACTAGGAAGTTCCACAGACCGAGTATACTGCAGCAAAAGCACGTACTTCCTCGTTAGATAAAAATGTTCACAATATTTTCAAAAATCCACGCTGAAAGATGTTTACCAAGTTGAATCCACAGCAATAATGGAATTTATTCATGAAACAGACAATTAATACAGCCAAAAAAACGCCAAGAAGTAATCCAACAGTTTACCCGGGTTTCGTCCGCCAAGACGAACTTCTTCAGAATGATCTAACCATAGATTACCTCCCCCTTAAATACTCAATAAAGTAATTAATTAATTAAACAACCCTATTGAATAAGCTAATTAACAGTTGTATCAATCATAATAAAATTACAAAGAATGAATATAAATTCATATTGTATAAATCCTAACTTATACTATACATGAATCAATAACATCCACAGTAATAATAAAATACTTAAAATACGTTGATGTTTATAACAAATTCATGAATTCATGAAATAATTAAATAATACAATACTCAATCATATTACGATTTTGATGCAAAATGTATGAAAGAATATGTATATATGTGTTTATCCCTTCATATATTACATACAAATACCCCATGGACTATCTACTTAATGTATTATGAACTGTTGTTCCTAACATAATAATTTCTGTAGGATGCCTAAATCACTTGGAGAGTTAATAATGGCTCCCAGGGAGCCATAGTGGGATGTAACTCCATAGTTCGGCTACACAATTTGAATACAGAGAGCCACCTGCAGCAATATGATTTGGTTATAGTGATTAGTGATTTTTCTCTAGACTGTGAAACTCTGTTGTGGGAGTAGTGCTGCAAGCTAAGGGCTGGGCATTTTTCTGGCTTATAGAGCAGTCTGTATATTGCAGTCATCTCAGAAAGAGATGGGGTATGCAGTGGCTCTAAGCAGTTTAATTCTCTGAGGCCTAGGCAGGAGTTTTGTCATCTGTTTTAGTTTACTGCCAGTTATTCTATTGTATTATAACATTACTCAGCTTTGGACAGTTGTGAGTCTTGAAGGTTGGTGAAGATTGGGGCAGCACAGAGGAGAGATGGCAATCACACACACACACACACACACACACACACACACACACACACACACACACACACACACACACACACACACACACACACACCCTCCGTTCACTTCTCATACAAAAATAAACCTCCGTTCATACACACACACCCCCTCTGTTCACTTTGTATACAAAAAGAAACCTCTGTTCATACATACACACCCTCTGTTCACTTCTCATACAAAAAGAAACCTCCATTCACACACATACACACCTTCTGTTCACTTCTCATGCAAAAGAAAGAAACCCAACTATATACCTCTGTTCTCATAAAAGGAAGATACTTACTCCATTCCAATTCCTTGATTGCTGCTTTCCCCGTGAGAGCAAGCTACCCAGCCAGATATTGCAATCCCTTCCTGCGAGAGCAAGCTAATAGGTCCTAGCCTGCAGATGTTGCAGTCCGATCCCCTTCAAGTCTATGCAGTTGTAACTGCATACACTTCTGGGATCTCTGTTGCTTGAATGGTGTTTCCCTAATAGAGGCTGGTTCACTAGCAGTCCAGATTGATTGCTACGTGTGACGGGCTCGTGCTTGGGTGGAGTTTTGGGAATAGCATGCGTGGGGGGAATTGTGCAGTTAGTTTCAGGATCACTTTTGGTTTTTATTTCTTTTTTAATGAGTTGTGCAGTTTTGTGATCACTTTTGTTTTATTTCTTTTTTAATTTCATTTTATTTACAGCTGGGGGAGCTGCAGTCCAATAGCACGAGCCGCCCCTGGTGCTACTACTGATTGTTTCCCGCTCTCTTTTTTGAGAAGAGAGTGAGAACCAATCAGTAGCAATCCAGCCATCCACGTCACGTACGTGCCTGCGGACGTGGCAGTCTGAACCCCCTTCTGCTTTACTGTACACATAGACTTCTGGGCATCACACTGATGCCTTCTCTTTAATCTGGGCTGCTTTTACAGCAGTCTAGATTTTCATACATTCCCTAATTAAAAAAAACAAACAAACCCAGAACTTGACGAGCATGTGCAGTTCGAGTTCCGGGTCTTTGCAAGTCAGTCAGAGTGGCTTAGGAGCATAGCACTACGTTACAATGAGCGAACAAAGTAATATTTAAATACACTTTTTTAATGTAAAGTGTTCAACTTCCATCTTTTTGCTGTGAGGGCTGCAGTCTGAGCCACCCCTGGCGTGAATGCAGGTTTCTTTTTGTATGAGAAGTGAACAGTGTGTGTGTGTGTGTGTGTGTGTGTGTGTGTGTGTGTGTGTGTGTGTGTGTGTGTGTGTGTGTGTGTGTGTAATGCCTCAGGCACATATAGCATGGCTAGAGAGATTTCAGGAGCTAGACTCAAACCCAAGCTGGTGGCTAGAGAGAACTTAGGAGCTAGACTCAAATCCTGAGCCTTGGGAATCAGGTAGCTAGAGCTTAGCTTCCCTACCCACCACCACTTGTGAATTTTTTGCCTCAAATTTATTTTTGTTCTGTTCCTCATAATGTCTGTGGTTTTCAGAATTTTGAATTCACTAAATAATGACAGGCATTTGAATTTCAGACTTCATATTCTTCAGAAAGTACATGGTAACACAAAACCTTTCATTCTAGCAATTTTCTGTTTATATGATCAATATTTGAACATTGTCCCTATTTTTGGGGCTATATAGTGGCTTTGTCCAGGTTTTTTGTGCTAAGAGGTTGACAGCTATGGTGAGAACTGAATTCACTGAACATGTTTAGGGGCTGTATTCCCCCATTATTGGCTTTGTCTAGGTGTTTGTGCTAAGAGGTTGAGAGCTGTGGTGAGAACTGAATTCACTAAATGATAGACTGAAACTTAAATGGCTATCTTTCAAGAAACAGCTGATTTGGTATAGTGATATGTTGCTCTGACTGTACTGCACAGAGTCCTGGGTTCAAGGCTTGGCAGTGAAATGCATGGTGGTAACACAGCATTTTATTCTAGCAGCTTTCCAAGATTATACAAGCAATGTTTAAAATGTGTCCCTAGTTTTTGTGCTTTTGTCCTCCCAATAAATTTTGGCTTTTTCCAGATTTCTTGTGCTTAGGTTCATAGGTAGATATTAGGTTATCAGCCCTAGGGTATTTATAAGCCTAGCCAGAGTGTGTTTGGCTTTTGCCTCCCTTTTAGATTAGTTAACTGTGCCTCTGTGTAGTAGGTCACAGAAGATAGCCCTTTAAGGTTAGTTTACTGTGCCTTTGTCTAGCAGGGACACAGAAGAGATCCCACTGGTAAACTTACGATCTCCCATCCACTCGTCAAGATTTCTCTTGAAGAGGGTCAGTGAGGGGCTCTGACTAACATGAATTGGGATGCTGTTCCAGAGTGAGGGGAGCCGCTGGGATATGAATCTGTCCCTCCAGCATGTCCTATTTATTGCTGTGCTGATGTTTAAGTCCCTGGAGCATGTAGCTCTAAGGGATTTGGATTTCCTGAGGTGGAGCATGTCCATTAATTCTGGGTTAGACATGGCTTTGTACGTCAGGCATAGATCGCCTCTGAGTAGGTGGTAAGCAACTGAGTAGAGCTGGAGTTTCTTTAGTTGAACTGCATAGGGCATCTGTTTGAGGCCCTTGATCCTCTTGGTGAGGTACTTTTGGGTTCTCTCCAGCTGCTGCAGGTGTCGGGTAAGGTACATCCCAAATGGGGCATTGTATTCAATTATGGGCCTCATGAGTGATGAGTAGAGGGGCACAATGACCTCTTTTGATCTAGATGTGAACCCTTTCATGAAAAGGTGGGCTATATAGAAGGTCTTTCTAACCACTTTGGCAATGTGATTGTCAAAGGAGAGATTACTATCTACTTGGGTCCCCAAATCCCTAATTACTTCTTCCGTACTTAATGGATCACCACCTATGTGGTAATTTGTGGGCACTTTGTTTTTCCCAAAGGGGATGACTATGCACTTTTTGGCATTTAGCTTGAGGCCGTGGCTCTGGCACCAGGTATCTGCCTCTGTGAGACCCTTTTGGAGGATGCTTGTGTCAGCCGGAGAGTCGATTATGGCTCCCAGTTTGCAGTCATCTGCGAACTTGGTCAGCCATAGTCCTCCCATGTTAGCCTGTACCTCAGAGAAGTATATACCGAACAAGAGAGGTCCCAGTTCTGAGCCTTGTGGGATGCCACTTATAACTGGTTTAGAGTCTGCCATGGCACCTGCAATTCTGACCATGTGGGTTCTATCCCTGAGCCAGTTTGCAACCCATCTTGTGACATAGGGGTTGATATTTAAGCTGGTAAACTTATTTATGATGCCCGAGTGGGGTATTGTGTCGAAGGCTTTTGCGAGGTCCAGGTAGGCTGTGTGGACTACCTTCCCCTCATCTATGGCCTTGGTAACTGTTTCTAAGAAGTCAACTAGGTTTAATAGGCAAGATCTGCCCTTAACAAAGCCGGATTGGGTAGGGTCCAGTGTCTGGAGGTTCCCAATGTCCTTGTTTATGAGTTCCATGATGATACGCTCCATAGCTTTGCAGACCAGACTAGTCAGGCTTATAGGGCGATAGTTCTCGGGATCTGTTGTGGCACCACCTTTGTGAAGCGGGACCACTGTTGCTGTATGCCATTCTTTGGGTACATATCCTGTAGTAAGGCTGAGTTTGAACAGTGTAAGACGCAGCCTGGGACACCATCCGGTCCCATTAATGCTGTGTTTTATGCTTTGGAGAGGGCAGCTTTCACCTATGCATCTGTGATGTCTGGGAGGCTAAATTCTGTTGGGACAGACATTTGCTCTTTGGCGTGGGGGGGGGAGTTTGCACTAAACCTGTCTGCCAGGATGTTGGCAATATCTGTGGGTTCAGTGTATTTTTTGCCATTTTGCACTAACTAAGAGCATATCTTGGAGTTGCCACCCAGATTCCTGACATAACTAAAGAAGGCCTTGTAATTATCTTTTGTGGCAATTTTTCTTTCGAAGCTGGTCTTTGATGATTTTATGAGGGATCGTAGTTTCTTGCTAGTACTGATCAGAGATGCATTCCCTTTTTGGGATTTTGCTCTGTTAAGTAGTAGCTTCCTCCTTCTGTTATATAGCTTATTTATGGCTGGGGTCCACCAGACAGGCCTCCTGCTTTTGGAGGAGTGAGTCTTGGTTTTATTTGGGATAGCGCAATCTATGCATTCTTGTTGGTGCTCATAGAATGCGTTTGTAAAGGATTCTGTGGTTCGGGCAGTATTTTCCACTGGCCCGGGGGCTTTGAAGGATTCCACCTTGGTTTTGAGAAGTGTGAAGTTTGCTTTTGAGAAATTTTTCACAGTGGTTTCCTTGGCTGGGGGTGGGGATGGGATATGGATGTCCAGTGAGATGAGTTTAAGGTATGATCTTACCAATGAGGGGTTTACCTCTGATGTGCTTCAAAGTTGACAGATACAGTTGAATGTTGAGCCAATCTTAAAAGGAGCTGCGAGTTTGAAGAGAAGTTTAGTGCTGCTTATGCTGAATCTGCTTTCATTGTTAATAGCACAAAAGGTAGTGTACTTGCTTTTGATGCAGAAGGCTGTGGGTTCTACTCCTGCAATATATAGATGCATTGCTGATACTGTACTGTGTTGTACTTTTAAAGGTGGTAGATGCTGCAGTCCTGAGAATGTCCTCTTTGGTGGAGATACCTAGTAACAATGAACCTGTTATCAGTTTGCCATCCATTCCCTATGGCAATATTACTAGCTTATCATTTTTTATTGTAACATAGGCAACAGACACTTTATTTGTAGATGAAACAATGAAATATAAAGTTGTTTGCTAGCAGCAACCTCTTCATTTAGTTACAGATCTCTTTAATGTGGAATTATTTAGATGACTTTTACTTCTGCAGAGATTGTGCATATTTACTGATACTGGTGGATTGTAGAAGTTTGAGAAGACTTTTATGATGGAAATGTTTTGAAATGGGCAGTTTTGTCATTATTGGTGCACACATTTTGTTTCATTGTTTAAAAAAATGTTCAAAACAATAAATTCAAAATGCCATCTCACAACTGCACTGTATTATACAAGGAATATAATTTAATACAATCAGGAAGGTGTATCAAAGATCACATATATGTTTCCTGTGCAAGGGGCCTATGATTTGAAAACAGCCCACAGTTAATCTTTATCTGCCACTGGCCAGACATATTTTGTTGAATGTGGGTTTCAATGCTGTTTCAATGAATGTCAGTTTTAAAGGCAGAGAAGTTTTAATGCTAAGTCTAGTTTCATTGTGAGACTGCATTGCCTTGTTTAGCAGATGTCTATTAGTGTTAGTGTTTGTGCTGTAAAATGTAAAGTAAAACTTTTAAATGAAATCCAAATCATTGTAAAAGTAAAGCAGTATGCACATTACAGTGTTTATGGTAAATGGGGTGAAATAACCAAGTAATGGGACATTGGAATAGCTGCAGGAGGGAGGCCCCATTTGACCATGATTTTGCGAGGGGGAGAAGGGCGGCAAACTCAGACAGCCCCAGCTGAACTGTACTTCTCAACTGTCCAGATTTTTGCAGAATTAATAGATTTTTGCTTCTTATTTTTGGTTTGCTCCTTTGTAGTTTTCTGGCAAATTCTTTAGGAATGAAGTTACTAAATATTGACAGACTTTGAGTTTCAAACTTCATACCCTTCAGAAAAATGCATGCTAAAGCAAGACCTGTTATTCTGCCAACTACATAAGCTTATACAAGAACAATTTTTAGTACTGTTTATATGTTCCCCCAATATATTTGGCCTTGCCAGATTTCCTGCGTTAAGAGGTTGAGAGGGAAGTGAAAATAAATCACTTTATAGAATCAGGTATATCCAAACCTCTCAACTGTCCCTGATTTTGGCTCAAAATGTTGCTTTCACCCTAATAATCCCACCACAAGATGGCAAATTTTGAAGTAAACGTGGAGGGTTTACAATTAATAAATAATTGTAATTAGAGGTAGGTTGCTTTTAATTTCAGAAATGCATGTAGGTTCTCTTATTTTGTCAGTTGCTTAAGTTAACAATACTAATATTAAAAAGGTGTTGCTTCTTTGACAGGCTCCCAGCTGTATTGTGTGGCTTTTTTATATTTGTGCATCACATTTTTGGTCCGTTTTTCATAAAATTATGCTTTTCTGGCAAATTAGTGGCAAATCGTTAAAGATGGAAGTTAGAAAATAATGACAGACATTTGAGTTTCAGATTTCATACCCTTCAGAATATTCATAGTAATGCAAGACCTACTATTCTATTATCTTTTTAAGTTCATAAGAGCAATATTTAAAAATTGTCCTTATTTTTTGGGCCTTTGTCCCACTTCTGTTTACACCTTTGTCCATATTTCTTGCTGTGAGGCTGAGGGGTATGACAAATGTGTCAGGGCCATCACCATCAGCCAGAAACATTTCAAATTGTGACATACTTGTTGCACACCATTCCCCCACATAGTGACTCTGGATGCATCCAATCAAGGCAAGGAGCAGTTATGCAGTGTAAGTGTGCAAAGTATCCTCACATCCAAGGTAGACACAAGTACTACAGTGGCTTTTCATCTGTCCCTGATTTTGCAGAATTTCTGTTATATGTTTTATACTGTTGATTTATGCTTTTTCTTATTCAGAAAATGCATGTTGTTGCAGTGCCTGTTGCTCTGTGTTTAAGTAGCAATGCTTTAATGAACATCAGGTAAGTTTGTCTGAGACTGTAAGATGCAAGTACGCTTTAATAAGCATACTGTTAAAGAATTACCAACATTGAAAGCCTTTTTGTTCTTGCCATGCAGAGAATATTTACATACCTAGATAACGATTAAGCTTTAGATATTGAAATGCATATGACAGTATTTGTAATAAAGGACAGGATTACGGTATTTTCAGAAGCTCATTGCATTTATTGGAGACTTATAGTCATCTTTTCAGGCTTTACCCATAAACTATAAACAGAATGCCAATCTATCATGTGTGGTACATAACCTATGCAGTAATCCTTTATGCAATTTATCTTGAGCTTGTTTCTTGTTTGCTGTTCATTTTTTACTTTGATCATGTTTTCCCCATGAAACAAGTAGGTAGTTGTCAGGTAGCAGGTCTTGTTTGGATAAGAAACATTTTTACAACTGGGGTTATCGCACAGATTTTATGCAGCTGAAAATAAATTATAATTAGAACTGCGGTGCAAGGAGAGGTGGTTTGAGTTGAGTGCTGCTTGTTTTTTATACTTGATTTTGACTGGCATTCCAGTAATATATTTAAAAAGTAATTTATTTTTTCATGCCTCACAACCTTTTTTTCCCATCTAGATATTAAGTAAGTTGCTATGTAGCCAATGCATTGAAATATTTTTTTCTTCTACAATTCATTTTGTCTTGATTGGACTCTCATAATGATGGCTTGGCACCCAGGGCAGCATATTTAATTAAAGTCCCAGTTTTTGCAGTTTTTAGCATAAGTCCACCTCTTTCTAATTAGCCACACCCCTTTCCATTGGCCCCACCTATTAAGCTGTATCCTGCAGCCCCCCTCTGATTTGAAGTCACCAGCCACCACTGGTTTAGACAGATGTTTGGCAGAGGAGAGTAAGGTGGAGTCGACAGCATATTGAACTATAGTGGCATTTTTGTAGCTGTGTCAAGATCATTGATGAATAAGTTGAAAAGTATGGGGCCTAGTATAATTCCTTGTGGGACACCAATAATTACAGGCATGTGTATGTGTGTGTGTGTGTGTGTGTGTGTGTGTGTGTGTGTGTGTGTGTGTTGTCTTTTGGCTTTTCCCAGTTAGGGGTCGCCACAGTGGAACTCCGGTCCGCTAATGCTTGGTAGTTGATTTTTATGTGCCGAGTTACCAGCCCTGACGCACAACCTTCAACGAAGGTACGCCCATTCACGCATGTCTCCACGCAGAAGACGCTTTATCTGAGAATCGAACCAGACAGCATCTAACTGTGAGGCGACAATGCTACTGCAGCACCACCACCACGGGAACCAGTAGTTAAACTAACTAACCAATAGTTACAGGCATGAAGGTGGAAAAATGATTTTTTTTCATTTCACTGTGTACGCTCCATTTGAGAAGTAGCTATGAAAACACTGCAGTTAGGAGGCGGAGAGCCCTAAGGATGAACGTTTATGTAAGAGTTTCTGGTGGCAGGCAGTAACAAAAGCTTTTAGTAAGTCTAGGAAGAGGGTGGAGACTGGACTAGCAAAGCAGTAGTTGTGCTGTGATGAAGAAGGAAGCCATGTCGGGATGAAAACAGAAGCTGCTTTTCTATTAGTTTAGAATATGGCCCAAAATAATATTAGTTGCAATACTTTTTCTGAATCCTGGCTACAGTCTCAGTAAACTAGTTAGCAAAATTAGAAAATTGATTCAGCAGCAAGTGAACTTTTGATTTTAGCTATGTAGAAACCTATTTCTACCTTAGAACATCATTACTGAAACTTAGATGAACACATTTGTGTATATCTGTGATATTACTCTTCTCATATCGTAAGTCTTTGCTTGCATTAATGAGTGCTGTATTGTGTCTACATTACATCTTTACCACTACTGTAATGCATTGTGAATATAATGTTTGACCGTTAAGCACTGCACACCTACACCCAGGTCATAGCTGAAAAGGGTCCATGGACCAGTGCACTTATCCCACTAACAAACACAAACAAACAAGTAGACAAATCAATAAACAAACACAGAGTCTCCTGTTATAAAGCATCTGTCCAAGTTTTCATACTTATAAAAAAAAAAACAATCTGTGTTTTTTGTTTGTAACTGGTGTTTATTAATCAACAGATTTGACAGTAAATGTGGAAATTGCATTCCTTGTCACTTCACAGATTCTTTTCTTTATGCTAGGACTCCTCTTTTTGATATATCTGGATGAAGGTCACCAGTTATATTGCTTTCATTTTTTATTATTATTGTTATTATTATTATTATTGTTATTATTATTTATTATTATTATTATTATTATTATTATTATCGCACTTTTTATTTGTATGTATTTATAAGTAGTCATGCACACCAACATAAGCACAAACAGAGGGCTGAATAATGCAGTATTTTACCTAAATGAATGACTGAATATAGTTTCACCTTGAGGAATGGAAAAGTTAAGTATGCACAGATTTTTATAGATTAATTGGTAGAAATGAAAAACAAACTGAAAACGTGCCTCTGTACAAGTGAAGAGTCCCAGTTAAATATACAAAAAGCACTTGCAAGGTATTGCAATAAATTCCAAAAACATTCTGATGAAGGCCATTTTCATGGCCGAAAGCACTTAAGCCTGTATTTGTGTTAATAAAAGGAAATTTTCTTTGGGATTCACCGCTTGACAGCTTTTGGAATTTATTGCAACACCTTGCAAGTGCTTTTCATAGGTACTTACAAAACTTAGGTTCTTACAAAAGTATTGATCAGTGAAGATCTTAAAAGGCTAGCCATATATTCCCATAGTTTCTAGCTGTAACTCTGCCTGAAAGTGACTTATTGTGATGAGAGTAACAAAAAGTAATAGCATAAGACAACCATTAATAAACAGGAAAATTTGATAGTAGTTATCCATTTCTCTTACCTTCATGGGAGACAAACAGCTTGTAATCTTTCCTGAAAGGTTGAGTTTTGTCTAGGTAGTATCTGAGCTGCCTGTGTATATCCAGAGTGTGAAAAATCCTTTCTCCCTTGTTCCTACGTTCAGGTAACAAAATTGGGAGGTTACTGGTCTGGCTTAAAGTCATTTCTTAAACTACTTTAGGCATAAGTATAGCATTTGTTCTCAAAGAAAGCCTGCCTTTATGAAAAGAAAGGTAGGGCTAACTCACCATATGTGCTTGTAACTCAGATACCCTTCTATCAGATGTCAGATCAATGAATAAAATAGTCTTTCATGCTAAGAACCCCAAATCAACCTGATGAGCTTGTTAAATAGAGACTTTATAAGCTTTTCAAACAATAAAGTTTCCCAATGAGGAGCCACCTGTTTCCTAGACAGGCAGATAGAAGAGACCCCTTTCAAAAATTGTTTTACTTGAGTGTAGAAATGACTGCCAAATATACCTTTATAAAAAAGTATGACAATAACTCACACAAAAAATCAACAGAAAGAGGTGTCCAGGCCAACAGAGGATCTTCACTGTTAGAGGGGCACCAGCTAGAAAATGTTTTCCATTTAACCACCTATGATTTCTTAGTAGCATGTTTTCTCACTTCCTTAACTACCTGCTGCACATCCTCAGGAAAATAAAGTGCCTAAAATGTGTCAAAATTGTATCCAGGCAATTAGTTGAATCATTTTCAAACGGGTGTATCAAACTGCCTCTCTTTTGTGTGAGAAAATGCAGTCTATGGAAAACTTGTGTAATTGCCCTTGGTCAGACTGAAGATAAGGGAGAACGTCTGTTGACCAAAAGGGATCAAAACTGACATTTTTGAAGAGAAGTAACTGCTGGTTCTGAGATACGTATACTGACAGTACCAACAAGCAGAATATCCTTACCCATCACTCTAAACAACAAAACAGATATAGTTTTCAGTCATAAATAACATTTTACCTAACAAAAAAGTTCACAAAGGCACTTGGAACATATAACATAAATAAAAATATGTCCCTTTCACTTTTATTTCCAGGGCAAGCATAAACACACACACACACACACACACACACACACACACACACACACACACACACACACACACACACACACACACACAAAATTCTTGTCAAAAATAATATTCTACCTAAAATTCATTTTAGAAGGAAGGCTTTCCCCAATAAGGACTTATCTGTGTGTATGTATATGTATACTTAGATGTGCATAAAGACTTAAATGCAAATGCATACACAGATATATTTAAGAAACTTGGTGGAGTTGAAAAGATCGGTGCATACTTAACTCTACCATCTCTCAAGTGAAAGCTACATTTTATCGTTAATATACGTAGAATTCTATATTTCTCAGTCTACCACAATCTCATGTACACTATGTACACTAGTCAGTGGGTCCACCTAGGCACAGATGGGTTATGCTTGCAATGGCTATCAAAAGATTAATGGAAGTGGATAAATCACCACTCATTGGCTGAAATGTCTGAGGTGGAAAATGCACTACCACATCTAAGAGTTAGTGGTGTAATGCTTCTACAGAATTGCACTGTACTAGCCTGCTAACTATGTCTTATATAGAATATTAGGCAAGTTCATCTGCACTAGTCATTATGAAATGAAGTTTGATGAGTTCTGTAGCAAATCTTTGTTTATATTTTGCTAAGTTGTTTTGCAGAAATAAGCATGTCTGTTGTTGTACTGCAGATGATTTGATGCTGTTTGTCAAAATTCTTTATTTTTTAGGGGAACCTTTTACCAAGGATATATGTGCAGCAAATGTGGTATAGGAGCCCACAAAGAATGCTTAGGGCGAGTTGACTACTGTGGCAGAGGTAACAGCACGTTTGTATTATATTTATGCTTACTGAGCAGTTGTGGTCAGTAAATAATCTTTGTTTATTGTACAGAAAGAATGTTTAAAACTATTGAAAAGAGAGTAGCTAAAACTACACAGAGATCAGCTTCATTTTCTTAAAACTATCCACATATATTTAAAAAACGAAAGGGTTTAAAGCTTGGCAGAACTGGAATATAATATGCTGCCACAGTAAACAGAATTTTTATCTCATGCATTAAAGAGATTATTGTGGCTTAATTTAATGTTTACATTACAATATTCTGGATAAGTTTCTGTTTTAGACACATATGCTTGACTTGTAAGCAGGTTCTGAATTTCATTTACTGAAAATCTGTGTCAAGTATAGAAAACCTTACTGTTATAAATAGAAATCTTATGTAAATATGTAACTTGGGGTATGGCTGAATTAGGTAAATCTGTGCATTCAGCTTAACCTGGTTAAAAAACGGGAAATAAACAAATAAATAAAACTGACACATATTTTGGATTTTAAGGTATTGGTACCAGTGTAGGTTGTAGCTGATATTAAATGGAATATACAGAGTTTTGTGGGGAAAAAATGATATATCAGAGTAATAATCTGTCATGTTTCCTTAAAAATGACCTTGTTTAACCTTCTGCATTCTTGGATCAAATGTTGGTGCTATGGCTATAAGTTATTAGCATATTTTAACTATGCTATAGTTGAGTAGGTTTCAAGCAGGAAGTCTAACTTATTCATGGTTTCTGTTATCATCTGCAAGGACAATAAGGCAGTACTCACCTGATAATACAAGTTTATGGAATTTATGCTGATGATACTGTAATAAATGAATGTATTTTACTTCATTGCAGTATCATTTTTAACATTTTATTAATTATAGTATTACATTAATCTCATCTGTACATGTGGAGAATGAGATTTCTAAATGACCGTATTTATCACTTCAAAATGTTCTGAGGCCTGTGGTTCCAACAATCAAAACGCTTACAAATCATTTGACATCAGCCATTGCTGTTATTGCAGAGCTCCCCAACAACACCCTCTGTGGTGAAGGTCAATGCTCTAGTATAGCAATAACCCACGCCTGGGTGTGGGTAATGCTGGATTTACCCATGGTTGGCGTGGTTTGGTCCCAAGGGCGAAGCCCGAGGGACCAAACAAAGCCAACCGTGGGTAAATCCAGCATTACCCACACCCAGAAGTGGGTTATTGCTATTATACCATGACATTATTTAAGAAAAGAAACTATTACTTTTCTTAAATAATGGCATAGTATAATGCCTGTTTACTGCCCTTCCGCAGATGTCTGGCATCCACGGCAGTTCTGATGTACTGCGCCGCTGCGCAGTACATCAGAGTTGTGAGCAAAAGCAACTGAGAAAGCAAGATCTCCGTTGCTTTTTTTTTTTTTACTGTTTTGCTATGTTAAATGGGTTTAACATAGCGAGACAGTTTTAAAATAAGCAACGGAGATGTCCGTTGCTTATTTTAAAACTGTCTCGCTATGTTAAACCCATTTAACATAGCAAAACAGTAAAAAAAGCAACGGAGATCTTGCTTTCTCCGTTGCTTTTTTTTTAAAACCTGTCTCACTATGTTAAATGGGTTTAGCATAGCGAGACAGCTTTAAAATTTTAAAGCTGTCTCGCTATGTTAAACCCATTTAACATAGCGAGACAGTGTTTTAAAAGTAGAGTTATACTAAAGGAAAAAAGTCCGGGGCGACCGGACCTTTTTCCATTAGTATAACTTGATTTACAATGTGCACGCTGGCCAATCAGCGTGCACGTTTTGGGGGGGTCATGGTATAATAACTGTTTTAATCCTCCTCAGTCAATCTTGGCTGACAGAATGGACAAGAATAGTAAAAGAAATGCACTTATTCATCAACAAACAGTTTGTGAGGGTTCCTTTACTGATAAGAAACATGATAATGTTTTATGCTCCTTCTCAAACAAACATTCTTCCAAATGCTCTCAGGTTGAAAGCAGGCATATAACTATAGGGAAAAGCTCTAAAGAGTAACATAGTTTCTTAACAGGTGCTTGTAGTCATCATTGTGTAGCATGGGTATATAGTTCTGTAGAGTTTTTTACCGTTTAGATTTTCATTGAATTATACCATTTTGAATTAAGCATTTGAAGGCTCCAGTGAAGGAAGAGGGTGGCTGTTTTTATTTAATAGACTTGTGCAGGGTTAGTAACTGGGGTTTTATTGCTGTGACTAAAAGAAAAGATACTTAGTAAAAAATGCAAATATCGCTATTCATATCCATATATTTTTAATACATTACTTGTCATACATGGTTTTATTACTTACCTGATATTAGGGTTGTAACTGATGGACATTTTTTACACTCTAGTTTGTAGTCTATACATAATGGTATTATGGAAATAGGGCTTTATTAAGTTTCATGATTTCCTTTTGATAGCTATGTATTACTTGAACTGAATAAAAACCTTTTGGTCCCCAAGGCTGTGTAATTAACAGATTAATATTTCAAATCTGGCTGATCTTTATTAATGCAGAGCTTTAAGTCTTCTTATAAGTATATGCTGGATTTTGACAAAGAAGAACCTACACTAACCAGACCTTGTTATTGTTTTAATCTTTATAGTCATCTGTGCTTTGTACTAGAAAGTATAGCATTTGTGTTGCATTTCATTAAATTTTTCATTTTTTTTTCTTTTTTTTTTTTTTGCAAATCAGCATAAGCTGTTAACATTTTATCCTTGTACCCAGCTATTAGGCAGACTGTACATGTGAAGATAATTTATTTTGTTAACAGATTGAATGGAATGTCTTGATTAAGTGGAATACTGACAATATAATTTTATTAACACTTAACTTTTGCTGCACCATATGTATTGCAGTCAGTAGCCATAACAATGAACATAAACTGCCTGTCTTTAGAATGCTTGGCAGAACAGCACTAAGACACATTTGACTTAAAACAGTAATCAGTCAGTTCAAAGGTTTCATAAAGTTCATGGATATTGTAAGGTATTAAGCTACATCATCATTATTCATGCATTGCCAGTGTCCTCCTTCAGGCAGCATCTGTATTCAACAGGAGGGCCATTCTGGCCAATCCTGGAGTACATTTGTGACTATCTATCCAGTCATTTAGGGTATCTTTAAAGGGAAATAATAACTTGCACTGCTAAACATGTAGGTGAAATTTATTCCAGAGGTTTGGAAGATGCTGGATTATAAACCTGTCCCTCCTTTATGTTTTATTTATCTTTTGGTGAAGATTTAGGTCCCTGGTTCTAGTACTGGTATATATGGTGGACTTGTAGAGACACATGACATCCAATAGAACTGGGTCTCTAGTGGCAGAGTAAATGAGATAGATCTCTTCCCTCAAAAGTTTATAAGGCAGTGAATAAAGAGCTTCCTACTTCTCTTGGTAAATCCAGGACCTTAGGCCTCTGATCTTGTGAGCTACAATTCTTTGTAATATTTCTAATTGTTTCAGATTTAGTGAGATATATCCTAAGTGGGACATTGTACCCAATAATTGGTTTGATCATTGTAGAGTATAAGAGAATGATTACATCCTTAGCTGTTGATAATATTTTATTGGCAATTAACTGTGCTAATTAAAAGGATTTCTTGTCAACTGTTGTCATATGATGGCCACAAGGGAGGAAAAAATCAACTCATGCCATATTTTCATTTTGTAGTGTTGCATTGTTTACACAGTGTACTGATGAAGGGGTTGTCTACAAAAAGTGGTGATGCTACACTTTAGCATTTAGTTTAAACCCATTTTAAGGGCACCAAGAGTTTACTAGGGAGACTTCATTCTGTAGAATTTGGGAAACAGAGGGTGATTTAACAACAATCCCCAATTTGCAGTTGTCAGTAGACTATGTTAGCCAGAGGTCTTGGTTCCCGACATGGAGATCTGAGAAGTAAATGACGAAAAAGGAGAGGACTAAGCATTAAGCCCTGATGGACACACTGGTCACCTTCATACTTTCTGATGGAGCACCTGCAACTTGCACTGTTTGGGTTCTTTCAGTCAGTTTACTATCCATCTTACCACAAATGGGCTGATTTTTAAATCATTTAGCTTCTGTATAATGACAGCATGGAGAATGATGTTGAAGGCCTTGGCTAGATCAAGTTTTGTCATGTGTACTGCAAGTCCACAATATACAGCCTCTGTAACCATTTTGTGAACTTTACCAGATTAACTAAACAATATATACCCACCAGAAAGCCAAACTGTTTAGATTCAAGTCTATTAACTTTCTTGATATTGTAGTGTTTGAGGTCTGTTGTATTATCTTCTACAGCTATGCAAGTGGTGCATGTAAGGCTGTTATGCATTATAAAAAAGTTACAGAGTTGTTTAATACCTCCCTAGACTAACCCCAGCAGTCAACTAATGATCACCCCCAGCCTACAGCATTTTGTGTCATGCAGTGAGAATGCACGTCTCTCCTGAGTGTGATATTCAATATTCAAAACCAAGACGTAAGAAACAAAGAATTCATTGTAGTGCTAACTTGCATCATCAGCTTTAATGTTATACTACGTACAGGAAGTCAGTCCACATGACATGTGTAGGATAGACAAGATGTGCCATTGTTTTAAGGGGTCTATATCAGTTTGTCGCAATGCAATTGCAGCAAACACAGGATTGTTGACTCTGATTCAGTGAAAATCATTTCAGCGATTCACTGAATTTACCATGGGCAAGTAAATACTTGCCCTACAGCACAACGGATCGACAGCTATGCAAATCAAACCCACCCAAGTGGAGGGCTTCACCCCACACCCCCCCTAACTATATATACCAACTCCAAGATTGCACTACAGTGGAGAAAAGGGCAAAGTTGTGTTGTGGGGCAAGTATTTACTTATCCTCGATAAATTCAGCGAACCGCTGAAATGATTTTCACTGAATGAGGGTCGACAATACGGTGTTCACTGCAATTGCATTGCAACAAACTGATATAGCCCTGTTTTAAGACATACAAGCATATGCTGCATTTTCATTTTTCAAATATAAAGTGATATCCCTTTTTTGGAGGGAAAACTAATTTCAACATCTCCATATAAAAATAGATTCAGCTCATAAATATATGTAAATACTGTAATGTTATAGGTATTCATTCATGTTATGGCCTTGCAGTAGCATTATAATTTGAGTAAAGGCTGCTTCATTTCTGCTATATATAAAGCATCGCCACAGATTTTTAATAATAGCTTTATTTGCAATATTTTAGGTTGACTAAATTCATTGCATTTGACTTGTGGCATTTTTATTAAATATCTGGATATCTGGGTCTATATTATATAAGTGAACTCACTGAATTGCGAACGTTATATAATCACCCACAATCCCCGAATACCCAAAATGTTGAACACAAGAATCAGTGATTTTTTTTCCCAAGAAAAAAAAAAATCACTGATCTGTAAAAAAAAAAAAAAAATCAAAACACAAAATAAAGTGGGGGGCTTTGCACCCCATACCCCCCCCTACTTAAATATATCAACTCTGAGATCACGCCACAGTGGAAGAAATGGCAAAATCCCCAAAACGGCCCAAGGATTTTTTTCCCTAGGAAAAAAATCGCTGCTCCGTGCTTTCTGTATTGTGCCATTTCGCATAATGACGTTAGACTAAACAGCATTCGCAATTCATTGCGTTCGCAAAAATAATAGGGACCCGGATATCTAGCTGGCTTTCTGAGTAATTTGCCACCTGGAAAAGTTAGGGGATTCTTTACTCTATGTAGCTAATATCACTACACTAGGAATGTGTTTATCTGGCTTCAGTTTCAACAGATTATAAGTAATCAATGGTTTTATGACCACACCAGGAAATTTCTGTTGAGGTACATTTTTGTATATCTTTTTTATTCTTCTTCAAATATGCTAATGCTTTTGAAGGCAGCATAAACAATGTCAGTATGCCCTAGTTGTAGCAAGTTACATTCATTTTACAGGAATCTCCTCTTACTTATAAGCATTCAGCCATCTACAGTCTGAAGTACACAAAAAATTGAGTTTCACATTGCTTTCAAGCAATAGCTTCTGGTTATTTCTCACAAGAACTCCAACAATCTCTGTCCTTGCTTCATTGTTTTAATGAAGGCAAATGTCTGTCATTCTGATTGTAATGGAATTCATGTCTTGACTGATTCTGTTTCAGTATTTCTAGAACCTGACTGATTTTCAAGAGTTGAAAAGAAACAAACATAGGAACTCTTCCTTTCATACTGTGACCAGTAAATTAGTAAGAGTTGTTAAGCATTTGATAGACCAACACCTTATAGTGTAGTGTTTCCACAGTCCAGTAAAGCTAAAGGGCAGCCCGGACAGCATTCAGTATTATTACTTTGCAGCATCTTGAGGTTTTTGACAGTGAACATTGTCAAATTTGCCATTACATAATTAGGACAAGATGTGTCATGCTACGTTACTATAAGCACAACCCTGTTTTGAACCCTTGATTTTATTTGCAGAATCCTACCAGGCTAAAATAACATATCACAAGCTCTTTTGTAACACTTGTGATGTCCAGTAGTACTGACAATTTGCCTGATCGGGCACTATCAGTGTATCTGCTTTTCAAATCCAGTAAACTCTTTTTGAACAAGTCTTTCTGTATATCTTTACTTATAAATTTCTTCTGTTCTGGACATACTGTTATATACAGTTTTCTAATGAATACCATCTCAAGATTCCTGGGCATATCTGTTATTTAAATCTTCCTCTAAAATTCACAAGCAAGCCAGATTTTTAAAACCATAATATTTTCCTTAATTAGACATGTATTTTTGATGTATTCTCAATAAATTTCAAAAATATGCTTTAGTATGCCACAAAATCTCTTATACACTTGTTATCCTATTTGGAGAAATTTGAGCCACTGTTCTGAATTTAATGCTATCTGTATAGTTTCAAGTTATGAATACTGTAACTCTAATTTTATAGTTAATATTGCTCAGTTTGATTTTGTACTGATTCAGTCTTTTTGGTAACTTAATTATTATTTAATCATGCTCCTCTTTTGTCACACCATGTAGAAGTGTATAATAAAGTGTCATCCACACTTTCAAACCATTTGATCAACTATGTAAGAGCTTTGTGATACGGTTCAGGTGCTGATGGAATAGCAAATGAATTCTGATAAAACTGTGTTTTTCATTGACTAATTAATTAAATGTATAAAGTTTGGGACTTTACTCAACAAGATTAATTTGAAAGAGTCCCTAACTGTCATCAATTACAAAAGAAATGTTGTGCCTAACATTGTTGAAACCACTTGCTTCACTCGCCAAAGCAAATAGTGTTTCTTGTTTGTCACTACCATTTATACCTTTGTTAAGATCTTAGAACTCAGTGTACATATAAATTTTGTTGGCTTCACAATAGGAGTCATTGTATTCACCTATTTAGGAGGTTTTCTGTTTGTCACTGATTTTCTTTATGCTCCCTTGTGTTTTTCCCATTTTCATTTCTAGCTTTGAATAGCTACTAGAAATTTCCTTTGTGCATGTACTGCTGGTACCATTCATCATCTGTGTGAATATGGAAAGCATTCCAGACCAATTAAAAGCCTTCATAATCACAAAGTAAATCCTCACAATTTATATGTGCTTGATCATTTCTTTTCATCATACTGAGTTCCTGCTAACAAAATATTTGAATATTTGAAAATATTCTGACTGTCCAGAATCATTTATGTCTTAGTATTTTATTCACAAATACACACACCCTGGCTCAATAATTTCAATGTTATGTGAATAAGTAAATAATTTCCACAAAGATGATTTCAGTTTATCTCTTGAATCACACACTATACCTATGTTTAATATGACCACCACACTTCACAATAGATTTTCAAATTTTCTGCCCAGGTTTCTGTCTTATCCTCTTGTATACCAGTGTGCTATGTTTTTGCAATATAGAGCTACATAGCTGCATCTTGCATTCAGATGGCACACAAATGTGCAGCATAGCAGCCACCACATAGACCATTGTGGGTATCTGCAGCAAAAATGCCAGCCATATTCAGCATATAAATAGGGGAGAAACTTAGCAGATAGGAAAGGAGAGAGTAGCAAACAGTGGGAAACATACAAGGCTAAGCATATGTTATACAAGGGTAGAAGGAAGGATAATCTATTTAATGGGAAAGAACATCTTTTTCAAATGCAGAACATGTAGAAAATAAGAGTTGGTGAGAAAGGTAGTGAAGGAAGGCAGGAGCAGAGGGAGAAGAGCAGAAAGCAGGGGCAGAGAGACAAACATAAGACACAGATTCAGAAAGTGGCGGTAGACACAAAATGTAAGGATCACAGTGGACAGAACCAGCCATACAGAGTCAACACACAGTGATAGGCAGTGCTGGATATTGAACATGGAATGGGGACTGGCATTTAAGGGAGAGAAAACACCAGGATGTGGTAGGGTAGAATACTGGCATAGGTGGATGCCATCAAACCAAGGAATTATTTGCCTGGGTAGCCACTGCTATGAGATGTTTTTGGCCCTGGCGTTTTGATAGCAGGAATCCTGGTTACAACTCAACAAGCCACACCAGAATGTGCTGTACATTGTTAAGACAAGCATAATGTTGTTCGTGTACATAAGTAGACACCCTCCTCTGCAACTGATATCAAGAGACCAAAGCCACCCATCTACATCACTTTCAGAAGAGGAGTCGTAGCCCCCTCCTGAGAAGTGGTGATGAAGGGCACCAGTGACCCCTTACCAATCACCTCCAAGGGAACCATTGTCCCCCTCAGAGGCAGCTCTAGTGATAACTGGTTTCACAATGCCAGAAACATCAGCTAGTGCAGACTGATTTGAGGGTGGCATCAACTGCTCTTCCCCCCTTCCCTGAGTGGACTTGCAGAAGGATGCCATAGATGGATGAAATGATTGCTCACATGTACTAGAAACATAGTAGCAGTTGTAAAGTGGATTGGCACAGATGCCATACATACCACTTCACTGAATGAGTCACTTCAGCCTTCTGTGACATCCATGGTAAACACATGCTCCTCCACTGCTGAAAAACAAAGTCTGCACTCCTAAGTATACACGTGAAAAAGTTAAGATGGCAGAAGACAAAAACAGTGAAAAAATGCTTCCTGTACATGTCTGGTTCTGTCTGCCTCGTCCCTGCTTCTCAGTATTGAAGCAAGTCAGGGTGGTGCCACGTCTGTAACTGTAGGGATTCCAGCATGGCTCACCAGAATGGTTGATGTCAGTAGAATTACTCACCATCCTTTCAATTTCATTCCAGGCATGTATCTTCTGCAAGGACTCATCAATGTGCTCCACAAGACACTGTTCAATGCCTCTCTGCATGTAAAACACAAACATCTTCCTGTCCCTGGCATACAAAGAAGCAGTCCAGTATCTTAAAATGTCAAACATACTTATTCACGTCTACCCAAAGAGCAAAATGGTAGCCACATGTGCATACATTTGTGGATCACGCCATGCAGTGTATGAGTAAATTTAGTGCTGTACCATGGTACTGTGGGCATACACATTTTGTATGTGCAAGCATTTTGGTCTACTGGTCATATGCCTTATGGTCACCATGATGAGCACTGCTACCAACAGCATGTCTAGGCTAACACAGTGCACTGTGGCAGTGCTTGAAAA
The DNA here is from genome assembly GCF_019279795.1 of Protopterus annectens. NCBI lineage: Eukaryota > Metazoa > Chordata > Ceratodontiformes > Protopteridae > Protopterus > Protopterus annectens. The sequence goes on from NC_056744.1 coordinate 1,422,245,204, forward strand.
GGTGGCACTTAGTAGCTTCCTTAGTATAACTTCCATGTTATTTGTCCCTTACTAGCACAATATAAAGCACTGCCACCATTTTGTGCAGCACACATCTTTATCATACAACTCTTAGTAATGCCACTGTCATATAGTGCTTGTACACTGGACTTGAGAAAACAGGTACATGGGTTTGTAACCTGCGGGTCAAACAATAGTCTGTTAGTTAGTGCAGAGGATTAAGGCTGTTAGCTGTTAAAGAGCTGCCTCCTGTAGTACAGGGTTTGATTATACCATCCATAATTTGCTTACGGCTCCTTATTGAAATGTTGGCACTCAAAATGCCAAGTGCTGACAAGCTGGAAAAAAAGGATTGAAAACACAGCAGAAGAGCAAATCTCAAAACTTGCACTTCTCTTTTAAACTTTTTTTTGCAGTGGAAGCAAGTCCCACCTCCATCTCAACCAATGTGGGGGGCAATCTGCACCCCTACACTAACTTATATATACCATCTCCAAGATAGCCCTACCTTGGAGAAAAGGGAATTTTCCAAGAAATGGCATCTCAGAATTAATATATACAAGTGTGTTTCGGCCATTCAGTCACCACCTTTGTCTCAATATCTCAAGTGGTTACCTTTGCTTGCTGATTCTAAGCAAGTCACTTAGCTAGAGAGTGTTCTGGGACAATTCAGCTAAGCTCCTTTTTGGTCTCCTTGACTGCATGTCTAGAAACCACTTATGAATTTTGTTAAAGGTTCTGTAGACATATAGCTTTACAGAATTTGCCTGGTGTATGTTTTAAAAAATAACAAATTACATGTTTGTTGTCAAGTAAGTTACACTGAGGCAATTATTTTGATATGTATGTAACTGGGAATCCAGGAAAGTGTCGCTGTACTATCAGCCTGTGGTGTTGTAGTGAAGGGTACAATGGAAAGCTTGCGAAAGGCATACCCCAGGGAGTTTGGGTTCTACAGTTGTGTAATAGTGTGACAATGTGCATAGCACTAACTACAGCTAATTAGCAGTTTCATAAAAGGTGACCATGATTGTGGCTACCGTACAAATATAGGAGGAGGAGACTGAGGATAGTAGTGGCTATAGGAATGCACACCTCCTGTAAACCACTGAAGCCCACTGAATGACATTTCCCCACAAGAATACATATATTGACATAGCCACCTGTGGGAAGCACTTCCTGAAAAAGTTCACCACCTTGGAGAAGAAAGTGCTTTGAAAGGTATTCTACGAAAATGACATGCTACTCTTGGGTAAACATGCTACAGACAGTAAGTAGGGGTGGGAGGATGGCAGAATGGTTAAGGTGTTTACCTTGCAAACCCAAGATGCAGGGTTTTGATTCTCACATGGGGTAATTGGCTAGGCTTAAATGGCCTGCAAGGTTAGTTAGCCTAGTACTAATCTATGAACCTAAGTATCAGCACCAGATCTTGCAGACTGGTGCAGAATATGAGTGCTGAGGGGCAATGTAATAGGTATCTACAACAGGTCTGAGAAAGGGTCACTGATATGATACTCCAGGTCCCCTACATGGGATGAGCCACCAATAATAAAGCAGCTCACTAATTCTTAAGAGTTTTTGGTCTCAATTACAGAAATGGGTAGAGGGCCCTTATACCTGGGGGTGGCTCAGATGGTGTAGGTGTCACCAACCATATGTCAACTGAAGAAACACTAGGTTAATAATGTCCATTACAGTACAGTAGAACACAGTTCCCTTCAGTGCATTTGAAGGGAAGGACTGACCACGGTTCACCACATATCTGTCTTTCCAGGCACCTCTGGTCTGCATCTCCAGTATCCTGAGTCACAAGCTATGCCTGTCATGGTATACTTTAGCTATATTTTAGTGTGTAGTACTGTACACACAAAGGAGATTATAAGACATATGCATGTAGGCAGACAATGTCAATAAGGTTTCTACTTTCATAGGGTCCACTTATGGTGGGTTGAGGACAACATGACAACACAGGGTTGTCATCAGCTAGACAACTGTGGTTGATAATGCTGGCAACTTGCAAGTGGTACAGTTCAGTGACACAGTGACAGTGTCTGAGTGACACCCACCTCCATCATTACAGAGGCCTCTTTAGAGATACAGGCTGAGTGCATAACCTCAACAGGACACAGCACATATTTACTATCTGAATATCTGACACAGTCTCCACCTCTGTCCCTAGTGCATGCAACACCTGAAATGTACAGCACCTTTGGGGTCCAAAAACCCACTCTAGGGAATGGATGCAAGGGAATTATGTAGTGCCTTGCGACCCAGGACATCCCTGATATGTCTAAAACACTTGGCACTAACCAGTCAGTATGTAGATCCATGTGCCGGGCACAGTCAGCTGCATTGTGAAGGTGGTAAGTCTGCTGCATGAATATGCACAAAGAACAGGCAGTGCTACTGACATCACTGCTGACAAATGCTGTCTCAAGAGGTGCCTCCACGAGACATATTACAACTGCCATTTGGTCTGCCCACAGAGGCTTTGTCCTCCTTGGACTGGGGATGATCAGGATATGGGGAGGTCTGCCACAGCCCATCCCATCCCATGTCAGGCTACACTGGCTGTTAGTGAGGTGGTATTAATGTTGCTAGTCTCTCACCTCTGGCTGTGGACCTTTTCCATTCTGTGGGGAATGATACTCCTCCACCTCAATAGCTAAGTTACCTCTTCAGGTTTCCCATTTATGCTTACATAGATCTGCCACTTTCCTATCTCTTATGGATACACAGCCTGCTGCCCTCCTCATTGGCAGTGACCATGCTGGGTAATGACTCTGTTGAGGATCAACACACAGTACAGCTCATCAAGGTAAATGTTCATAGTCATAGTCCTGTAGTTCTAGACCTTCCCTGCCATGGACCTAATCAAGCCCCAACATATAAGTCAGTACAGTGGACATTACTTTTGGTTGCATTGTGGCAGCTTGACCTGGGGGATGTGATGACTGACACCCACAACTTCCCACAGTGTTTGAATAGCATGACTGTGCCTGGACTCACAATGTTTAGTCACTTGTCCACCCCACCTGTGCAAGTGATGATGATCTGCCCTGCTCATCCTGTAACATTTGTGGGTATGGTGATGTCTGATGCACAGCATGGCCACTCCATGCACTGTTATGCTTAGCCTGAATGCAATAATACATTCATCTTTTTGTTCTGTGTTGTCTGTGTCACTTCTCATAGTTGAGGGCCAAATATTGCCTTTTTGCCATTGCTGAAGTTTATTGGACCCACCTATGCATATGCTGTGCTTAAGTTTTTGTGTGTTTATCATCTAGCTGTCCACCTTGTCCTATCACTGCTGGAACAAATGGTATGGAAAGTCCTGCCAAAATGTTCACCTGCTACTCCAACTGTTTGTTCGGTGCTGTGGTATGCAGCATGGCAAACACAGCAAATGTCTTGCTTCAACAACCAACCACTATAGAAATATAATGAATAGAATGAAACAAAAAAGCAACAAATTGTATATTGAAATACTTCAAAAAATCTTGCTTCACATGTCCGGACTATACTCATATGTGCTCATCCTGACATGTCTAGGCAGCAGAAGTATCCTTTATGTGAGCCAAGCACACACTAGACTCTTTTGTAGTTTTCAACATATGCTGCATTGTAGGCCATTTCCTGTATGGTCTGGGGGTTGAAGATACATATCAACAACCAAGGCTCTAGAATATATCTAATATTGTCTGCAACATACAACAAACAAAATAGTATATGTAACTTGCTTACCATGTGCACAGTACCTGTGTGTAGAGACCCAACCATCTAGCATGTATGTATGTGCTTCTTCCTCCCAGATGATTTTGTCAGAAATCCCCTCACAGGAACCTTTAGTATAGCTCTGTTATGTGCCAGATGTTTGAGTCAAGAGAACTACCCAGGTAGTGTACAGACATATTATAAATAATATACTTAGACATTAAAGACCACCAGGCAGTTAAGGGGAACCTTTCCTGTTGATGTATCAGAGTCCTGTCTGCACCAGGTGGGGCATAGATTGCAATGTCTTTGAAACTAATGGCTCCCAAGACACAGGGAAGTAGGTTGTGTCATACCGTCATGATACTGGTTCTTTCCTCTACCATCCTGGAGAATGAGATTTGCTCCTGCACATGCTGTAGCTTAATGTCTGAGAACTGATTCTGCATTCATGAGGTCAGTGCATGTGATATCCTTAACATGTGTCTAGTAGGTCACTCGAAGGTCCTTGAGAGTAAGGTGGTAAAAGCTACTATCCTCATGAACAAACATGCCACTCACCCCCTTCCATTCTAGTCATGGACAAGGTAACTTACAGTTTCCATTTCCATGTGGAAATAGTCCACAATCTGCTTTTCAGTCAGTTGGTGACATGTCATGTGCTGTTTGTATCTCCTCTCTTAATGCAGATGGCCACAATGTACAACATAACAGGTACTGGATCTCATGATGACTAATAACAGATGCTGTTATGCTGTTATTGATGGTAATCCGAGCACCAGTTTCTCCATGTACAACACAGAGAAATGCATCCTTAAGTTTTTCAAGTGTTCTGCCATTTTGGGCTTTTATCAGCTGCATGCGCTGTCTGGCTCATTTGCATGGAGTTCCTGATTTTGATATCATAATGTACTTGCCCTCATTCTGCAGTTGCCACTGCCACTGCTAATTTGCACTATGCTGTAAATTAAACATTTATGAATCATGGCCTTAGTTTCATAACTTTGTATTACTACATGCTTGATTTCTGTTGCAGATGTCTTTCGTTTACACATTTTACCAAGATGACTTTCCTCAGCTTACACAAGATTAATCACTGGACATTTGTTTTTATCTTATTTATTTCACACTTCATGAAGACGTTCTTAAGTAACATGCTTTTTATGCTTCCTGGCTCCCACAACTTACATTTATTTTGCTTATCCTCACCCTTCTGCTTTAAATGTGACTTCACACAATTCTAATTCTTCTGTGAGCTTGTTTTAAGTTTAATGAAATCGTTTCTACCATTCTGTATAAATCAGTCACTTAATTCAGTGTTACATCTGCTTCATAGTTCAGTCGGTGTTTGATCATTTCTGATACTACATGTGATTGTGTTAGACTAAGGAATACTATAACTCCTTCGCCTCATAGACAGTGTCTGGATTTTCTAATTAGGTAACATAAGCACCATTAATGTCTACAAAAACTTGTACCATCATATAGAAGAAATAGTTGGTTTTAGTTCATGGAAATTCTGCACCTTGTGTCTCATCATTGTCTCCATATTTCTCTGTCTTTCTCTTTCTCTCTCTCGTTCTCTCTTTCTAACCTTTTCTCTCATTCTCTTGCCATCATGGAACAAAAGGGAAGTACAAACTTTCATAACTTCTTACCCTGCGAAATGCGAACCTATATTACACCATACCTTTTCAGTATTCTAAGACATATTGCTTATAACCAGGTAACTTAGAATGCACAGCTTCTAGTACTTGTTAATACAACACAGATGTCCTGCTTAATAGAGCATCACCATTCTCATATGTAAGATGAAGCAACTTGGTTATGGTTAATTCTGTACTAGGCAAGGTTTGCAATTTGAAAATACAAAATGAGTTGGAGAAAAACTTGTTGTGCTGTCAACTTCATTAGTTTTAATTTCTCACAGTGCAATACTGTACAGAAAGATAGATCACATGACATGTATGACTATGTAGGGCTAAAGTTACTGATTATTAAAGTGATTTGCCGATGAAAATAATTTTGTGTGCATGACGGTATGTGGTGAATAAACTGCCAATACAACATTTCTCCCATCAGCTAACATTTTTATTTTTTTCAGTATGTAAAATGACATTTTCCATATGCTGATGCCATGGAGTGTAAACAATCAACTATAACGTTCATGGCATCAGCATTCATAGACTAATGCTTTCATCATTGCACATGCATGATAATGGATCCATTAAAGTCTATGAATGTACCTCATGCTATCCCAGAGGTGATGTCATCATAGGATAGCCTAAATTTATTTGGGCCATGGCTTTAATAAAAACACACAAAGATTTTTATTAAAATACAGTCAAAGAATGTGGAAAGTATGGAAAATGCCTTGCAACACTTGACTTATCAGACGCCGTGAAGTACATCTGAATACTGGTAAATCACTTTAAAGACATATAAAGGTATGCTGCTGTACATCTAGTAAATAGATACGTTTATGCACAGTGATGAAAAATATTAATGAGTATGTGTTGATAAATATTTATATTTGGAAAAGAAAATAGCAAAGCAATCGTCTGTTTTTTAAATGTTGACATGAGACGAGTAGCTGGCTCAACCAGCACCCTATGCCAGTCCCACGAACTAGTGTACACAAGAGCAAAACAAAAAGGCTTCTGCAAAACTTGCAGGATGCTTCTTCCAGACAGTACTACAGTACCCAATCCGCCTCCTCCCACAGCTCTTCTGCTGTTCTACTGCCACACCAGCTAATTGGCCAGATGCACAACACACATCCCCCCCCACCCCCGTCGCAGCCATTCAGGTTCTGTTTCTGAGCCCTTCCCCAAGCCCTTACTCCTCACACTTCAGTAAAAAAAAAAAAAAAAAAAAATGTCTTCTTTTAAACTGTAGCAAACTGCTTGTTACAAACATAGCAAACAGCTACTAAAATTTATACTCTTCCCTCCACAGAGTGCCATGGCACTCAGGTTGTAGTTAAAAAATGTTTTCAAATTTATTCACTTTTAAAGTGCAGCAAGCTACTTGCTACAAATGTAGTAAGCATTTGCTACAGTTCACACCTTGCACTGAGTGCTGCAACTACAACATAGCAAGGACTTGCTACAGGTTTGACTGCAAATGCAATACCATTTTTTAAAGATCGTGTTGCAATAAACGACGATCAGGATGATAGATGGCTGATCATCCCTTAACACTTTGTTCCTTCCTCTCTCACCCCACCCTAGCTACGCTACTGGTTAACATTGTCAAAGAAATCTACAAGGCAGAATATTGAGAGTTATATTTCAGATAATATCCTGTAATGTTCTGTCTAATTCAGAATGCAGGCTAACATTTTGCAAGTCTGAGACCTGATCCCAGTGTTCCAGTTCATTTAATAGTAGAATAAAGTAAATAAAAAGCTACCAATGTGTTATTTTTGTTAGGTTTAGGGGGGAAGTGATGGAGATGCTGTTAGTGTGCCAGTTCAGGTATGGCAGATAAGGTGCAGTACGGAAAAGTTTTAAAATATTTCCCTTCTATTTGTTGTCTCAAGGCCCACTTTGTCTCCAGTTGTGAAGCCTCGTACCTATCTTTTTACTTATTTATATAAAAAGTAACTAAGCATACAGTAACCGTGGAAACAATTAATATACAAAGGTATATGCCATTACTATGGATGTGTAGTAGCATACTTTTAAGATACTCAGTAAACTGGAGGTGTGAGCCATGTGAATTGAGATGGGTCTTTAATCTATAGTGAAGAAAGAAAACTTGTGTCTCTGTATATGTCAGCTATCTTATACGGTAATTAACTATAATGATAACTAAGCCTTCTGCACAGTTTATCATCAAGCTTCTAGTAATAGTTTAACCCCCCCTTTCCACTAAATGATATAGAAAGCACAAAAAAATAAACAGCAGAATATAGGTGACACACATACTGATCCAAAAGTGTGGTGGACCCTGGCAACGACTGACACATGTATGCAAGCTCATGCAGCAAACACAACAGCAAAAGACAGATGTTAATTATCTGTCTTTTAAAAATCTCTTTACAGAGAACAAATGGTGAAATGTTATCAGTTTAGTTCTCTTCATATCTCTGTGTATTGTTTAATGTGTAATTCTGTATAAGCTCTAAAATATAACTTTCCCACATTGATGTAATCCTTATTCATGGATGTATCATGTTGAATGTGCTTAGTTTTATCTTTATAAATCTGTAATAAAACTGACTGACGATAACATCATTCTCATACGGTGTTGTGTATAAATGTAACAGATGTTCTCTTACATTGATGTAATTCTCATGCTGTAATGTATATAATTGCAACAGATGCTTTCTTACAGAGATGTAATTCTCACGCTGTAATGTGTAGTACTCTAACAGATGCTCCCCGACATTGAGGTAATTCTCATGCCGTAATGTATTTAACTGTAAAAGACACTCCTGCACGTTGATGTAATTCTCATTCTGTAATGTATTTAACTGTAAAAGACACTCCTGTACGTTGACGTAATTCTCATGTTGTAATGACTGTAACAGATGCTCCCTTATATTGATGTAATTTTCATTCTGTAATGTCTATAGCTGTAACAGACGATCCCTGATATTGATATAATTCTCACTTTGTAATATGTAAAACTTTAACAGAAGATCCCTGAGACTGATATAATTCTCATACTGTGATGTACGTAACTGCAACAGATGCTCCCTGACATTGATGTGAGTGTCATGCTGTAATGTGTATAAATCTAATGCTAAATCTAATGCTCCCTGATATTGGTGTAATTCTCATGCTTTAATGTGTAAAACTCTAGCAGATGCTCCCTGACATTGCTAAGTTGACCACCACCTTCCCACCTTCTAACCCAATCCACCTGACCAACCATTAGCACATTCTAGACCAAATTTTTCTCTCCTATTCCTACATGCACTATAAAGAAACTCCTTCTAAAACTTAAACCTTGCACCAATGCTCCTGATAGCTTACCTGCTGAATTCCTAAAACTATCCACATCTCCATCGCTTACCCCATCAGTATACTGCTCAATAGATCTATCCAGGAATCCCACATACCAAATATCTGGAAGAAAGCATACATTTTTCCTCTCCACAAAGGCGGCAACAATTCTGACATCTCCAGCTTCTGACCTATCTCTATCCTCTTCCTCATTTCCAGAATATTAGAAAAATGTGTCCATACTCAACTTCTTAACCACTTAGTTAATAACCATCTTCTCACCCCTACCCAACATGGCTTCAGACCAGGCCATAGCACCAACACAGCTCTCATCTCCTTTATGGATACTGTAAATCAAGCACGCGATGCCGGTCTCATCATCTCCACACTCTTCCTCGACCATTCAAAAGCCTTCAAAACTATATTGCACTCCCTTCTACCCTCCAAACTCAACAATCTAGGTGTCACACCCCCAACCCTAAACTGCTTCTCAAACTATCTTTCTGGTAGATATCAATCAACAAAATGGCAGCAATCCTGTTCTCCTTTCCTCAACATCACCACAGGTCTACCCCAAGGATAGATATTGGACCCCCTTCTATTCAATATATTTATCAATAACTTCAATAACTCCCTTACTCGTGGCACCGTGATCCAATATGCAGATGATTCTGCAATCATCTGCACTGCTAAATCCCCTTCTGAGTTACAACTGTTAACCCAACATGCCTTTACATCCACTGAAAACTGGATGTCAGATAGTCACCTTGCTCTCAACCGCAACAAGACCAAACTCATTCTATTCACTCCCAAAAAAACTACCCCCTTAAGAGGACTGAATTCTCTGCCCACTCCCAGAACAATACTACCATTGAAGTTGTCTCTAGCACCAAACTGTTAGGGGTCACTATTGATGAAAACCTAACATTTGATCTCCACATTCTCAATAACATCCAAAAAACACATCAAAGACTGGTCACCCTTTACAGACACAGCTATTACCTTAACCCCACTGCAATAAAGGCTCTAGCTTCAGCCTTTCTACTTCAATCCCTGCTGTATGGCACCCCTATCCTCACAAATATCCAGTTCTCTCTCAAAACCAAGCTCGAATCATGTTACAATAAGGTCACAAGATTCACAACAAATGCAAGATTCTCAGCACATCACTGTTCCTCTTTACAGCAACTAAACTGGTTAGAATTACCACTTTATCTCAACTACCTACACTTAACTACTGCACACAAAATTCGATGCAAACCCACAACATGCCCCTCTCTTTCCTACCTGCTGTCCTTGTACCACCCAAACAGGCCGCTTACATCAGAAAATAAAACACTGCACAAAGTGGATAGACCCCAACTCTCAGCCAGTCAAATGCTCTATTCCTTTACTGTTTCAAAACTTTGGAACACCCTCCCATCTACTATTACCTCCACCAGTTACCCTACACTCTTCAAAAAGTCTCTTGGACAATATCTCTCCTCTGGTTGGCTATGGCCATGACAAAAATAACTCTCTCTAAACACTGTTACTCCCACTCTACCCCACCTCTTTCCAGCCAGTGGGTATCTTTTCCCTTTACCTATTTACCATACCCTGTCCTCATACACCTCCTTTTTCTCTCTATCCCTCTACATTACTGCCACTGCTGCACCTATCCTCCCTGTCATCTCTGCTATGAACCATTCCACTCGTACCCAAGCTACTGTGCTTAATACCTATTACTCTGATATGATATGTACTTTTATACCATATTTATTTTAAACCCATGCCCATGATTGTCACTGTACTGCCTTCTAGCTCTTTATGTAAATGTACTTGTATTTCTGTATTTTTCTGTTGTATGTGCATCACCTATAATTTGTATGCTTTTTTCCCTGGGCCTCCACTGAAAGTGGACCTTCCCGGTAAACAAATGGAATAAATAAATGAATAAATAAAATGTAATCCTTGTGCTCTAATCTGTATAACTGAAACAGGTACTACCTGACACTGATGTAATTCTCATGGTGTACCATGTATTATTCTAAAACACTCCCTGACACTGATATAATTCTCATCCTGAAATGTGTATAGCTATATCAGATGCTCTCTAATATTGATGTAATCCTTAAAGCTGTAACAGGTGCTCTGTAACATTGATGTAATTCTTATGCTGCAATGTAAATAACTACAACAGATGTTCCCCGACACCGATGTGATTCTCATGCTGTACTGTGTATAAATGTAACTCTCATGCTGTAATGTGTTTAACGCTAACGGGCGCTGCCTGACATTGACATAATTCTCATGCTATAATCTGTATAACTGCAACTGATGCTCCCTCACATTGATGTAATTCTCATGCTGTACTGTATATAACTGTAAAAGACTCTCCCTTACATTGATGTAATTCTCATGCTGTAATGTGTAGGATCATAGGAAGTTACTAGGCTACTGGCTCTGAGGCCTTTACAAGCCTAGCCAAGAATTTAGCCTGTGTTCCAACAAGTCAGCACCCTATGCCACTGTCCAGCAGGGATACAGGTGGAATACCAGGGGTGTATTTTCTGTTCCCATCCAGTTATCCAGGTTACGCTTGAAAAGGTTTATTGAGGTACTATGATTTATGTGGAGAGGGAGTCTATGCCACAAAAGGGGTAGTCTCTGGGACACAAATCTGTCCTGCCAACAAGTCCTATTGATGTCACAGACCAGGTTGAGGTTGCACGTGCAGGTTACTCAAGTGGAGCTTGACTTGCAGATATGCAGCAGTCCCATCAGTGCAGGGCCTGAGATTGCTTGTATGCCAGACAGAGGTCACCTCTGAGGAGTCTGTAGGAGACTGAGGAGAGGGACAGGGCTTTTAGCCTCTCTGTGTAGGGTAGATGTTTGAGGCCCTGGATACTCTGGGTGAGGAACCTTTGTGCTCTCTCCAATTGCTGCATGTTTTTTGTGAGGCACATGCTGAAAAGAGCATTGTAGTCAATAATGAGTCCAATAAGGGAAGAATACAGGGATGTTATGACCACCTTGTCCCTGGATGAGATACCCTTACTGATTTACTGATGAGGTGGGCCATTTAGAAAGCTTTCCATACAACAGAGGCAATATAGTGGTCAAAAGTCAGTTTGCTGTCAACCTGGGTGCCCAAGTCACTCACGACTGATTGCTTGCTTAGTACCTTATTATCAATGTGATCATTTGTGGAGATGTCACTCTCCCCAAAAGGGATAATAATGCATTTTTTGGCATTCAGTTTGAGGCCATGTTTCTGGCACCAGTCATTTGTTTGGCTGAAACTCTCTTGGAGGCTGTCCACATCACTAGGAGAATTGATGACAGCACCCAGCTTGCAGTCATCTGCAAACTTGGTCAGCCATAGCCCACTACATTTGCCCTGCACCTTGGAGAAGTATATCCTCAAATAGCAGAGGCCCCAAGAACAATCCCTGGGGTACACCTCTTCTTGTTACTACTTGAGGTGGGTTCCCCTATTTTGACTAGTTGGGTTCTATCAGTGAGCCAGTTTGCTACCCATCGGGTAACATATGGATTGACGCCTAGTTGAGAGAGTTTATCTATTATATCTGAGTGGGGAATAGTATCGAAAGCTTTGGCCAGGTCATTGTAGGTGGCATGCACCATCTTCCTTTCATCCATGGCCTTGGTGACTGTCTCAAAGAAGTCAACCAAATTTAACAGGCATGACCTCCCCTTGACAAAACCAAACTGCGTGGGATCAAGTGTCTGGAGGTTGCCAATGTCCCTGTTAATGAGGTCTATGATAATCTGCTCCATGCCCTTACAGATCAGGCTAGTTAGGCTGATGAGTCTGTAATTTCCTGGATTGGTGAGCGCTCCACCTTTTTGCCAAGGGATGACAGTAGCTGTCCTCCACTTGGCTGGGATGAAGCTGGTACTCTGGCTTTGGTTGAATAGGGTGCCTAATGGTGCTGCAAGTTCCTGTCTGATTTCATGTAGGATGCAGCCTGGGATCTTATCGGGTCCCATGGAGGCTGTATTTTGTTTGCCTTTGAGAGGGCAGTGATGACTTGCCAAGAGTGATAAGGGGAGGGGGGAAGGTACTGGGGATGTCCTATTTTACTGATGGGGGAACAGAAGAGTGAACTTTTCACTGAACCTGTCTACCAGCAGGTTGACTATATCTATATGTATTGGTCACCAGTTCAGAGCAAATTTGGGTGTTACTTTTGAGATTGCAGACGTATGTGAAGAAGGCCTTGTGAATGTCCTTAGTGGATCTAGCCAATTTGGACTCGAAGGCAGTCTTAGAGGATTTCACCAGTGAACCTATTTGCTTGATTAGACAAAGGAGAGATTGTTTCCAACTTGGCACCTGCTCCTTCTTGGTCCTGGACAGCATTTTTTTTCCTTTTATTATAGAGGTTGTTTATTGCTGCTGTCTACCAGACAGGTTTACTCTTCCTTGAGGAAATTGATTTGGTACTGTCAGGTATTGCTGAATGCATACAGCTATGTAGGTGCTGATATAGTGTTTTGGTGTAGGCTCGGACATTTGTGCTAGTTCCAACGGAAGGGACTGTGGCTGTGAAGCTGTTTATACCTGCTCTGAGGAGATTGTAGTCAGCTTTGAAAAACATTTTTGTTTGACCCTGATGGGGTGTGGTCAGGCTAGATGGTGACTTCAAATGTGATTGCTTTATGGTTGGATCTTACCAAGGAGGATGACACTGTAGGAGTGCTACATGGCTACTCATGTTGGTTAGGACCAGGTCCAGGATATTTTCACTTTTTGTAGGGTTGTTTACCAGACAAAGTCATAGAATCTCCAGGCATTCATGTTTGGCCTAGAATAGGCCTTCCGCTCTATGATTGGATAGTTAAAAGTCACCCAGGATTAGGGTAGAGGTTGAATCTTGATAGATTCAAGTACGTCCAAATAGGTGGAGTTGGCATCCTGAGGCATGGTCGGGGGTTTGTAGCTAGCCATGATTTCAATAGTTGTTTTGTCAGCGGTTAACCACACATGGAGTCTCTTCTATGTGTCTTACCATTTGACCAGCCTGGAGATGTGTATGTCTTTTATAAATATTGAAACTCCACCTCCTTTGGCTTTGTAGCCCTCTGATTGGGGTCTGAAAGTATGGTAGGGTAAGTAACCTGGCAAGGATGGGGTGCGCTCCACAGCTTTGAACCAAGTTTCAGTGACTGCACAAATGTCAGCACCCTCCAGGGCAAGGAATGCTTGTAATGAGTGCAGTTTCTTGCTAAGACTCTTAGCGTTTAGCAGCATGACTTATAAATTTCATTTAGAAGAATTTTTCATGTTGATAATTTTGTGCTCATGACTTTGCTTAAAAAAGGCACTATGTGGGGAGGCAAGAGCCTTGTCAGATGCCTGAAGCCCAGGGGAGACAGATGAAGGCCATCTTTGGCAAAGCATCGTTGTCTGTAAATCATGTCCTTCCAGGCTTTCAGGTACTGGATCCCCTTGGAATGACACCAGACACTAAGGCAATTGTTAAAGTCAAGCATTTTCTGTTTGTATTTAGGCATCATTCTGAGTGATGGTACGATGCTGGTTAAGGCTAGGGGCATACCTGCGTGGGACACATATTCAGTGAGCTCAATCATGTCTCTCTCCATATAGTCCAGAGAGGTATGTTTCAAGACATTCACACCAACATGGACTATGACAGAGTCATAACAGTACCTGTTGTTAAGAGACTTGAGTGCGTGCACAATATGGTGGATTCTAGCACCTGACAAGCAACTTACTGTGGCTTTCTCCTTGTCTAGCCTGGTGAGGGGCATATCTGTGTGTCTTGCAATAGAGTCTCCTATAACTAGTATGTTGGGTTTGTGACTGGGCTTTAGAGGCCGTGAGACACAGACGTGTGTATTATGTGTGATGCTTGGTGCTGTGGGTTGTTATGTGCATGTGTGTTTTTGCTTCGGAGGTCTCTTTTGTTTGGGTATGTTTTTGCTGAGAACCTCTGCATATGTAGTAGTGTGTTCTACAGGTGTGAGTTGTGTTAGATGTGTAATGTTCATAGTCTTTGTGCAGACAACCTTCTCAGTGCCAGATGTACTGGCTTGTGACTGAAACAGCAAGGATTCTAGGTTCTTAATGTAATTGCGTCTCTCACATATTGTGTTCCTAGGTGGTAGTAGTAGAGTGTTTTCTGTGTGCATAAGGCAGTTGCTATACTGTCCAACCAGACTAACAGGAGAAACCATAGAAAATTGTCCGTCCATGGTTGTCAGAATCTGTGGAAGAGAGGTCAGAGATAGTAGCGTGGGTACTATCTGAGGAGAGTAGATGTGAGTAGGGCTGGATAAACTCAATACAGTGGCTGCAAGAAAGGGCCTCATTTACACAGGAGTGCTGGTAAGGGAAAAACTGCAACTGAGATACCTTGCAAAGAGTTAAAACAGCACAGCAGTGGTGCATGACAGGCAAACAAGCACAAACCCATGCAAATGTGGGGTTTAAATACCACAAAAATGAAAGTAAAATAGAAACACTGAAATTGACCAATCAGCCCTTGTCACTGAGCTCTTAGCACAACACCC
Organism: Protopterus annectens; assembly: GCF_019279795.1. Lineage (NCBI taxonomy): Eukaryota > Metazoa > Chordata > Ceratodontiformes > Protopteridae > Protopterus > Protopterus annectens. The sequence goes on from NC_056744.1 coordinate 1,422,260,422, forward strand.
TGTGCCAGACCAGTTCCATTCAGTTCACTTAGTCCCACTAAGTGCAGGCAGGCCCTGGCCAACACAAGAGGGTGTAGCAGGAAACACAGGAGTCACACAAACAGATCTCGATACAGCAAAACCTTTAACCAGACTATGCTAAAGATATTTAAACTCTGTTTAGGTTGATTTAACACAGGTGAACAGATACACAGTTAAATATAACAGTAGCAAACAATGGCAAACTGATTTAAACAAATTAACCAATTAACCAATAAAAAAGCTGAAAACTGTTCCCTGTTACAGCAACCTTCAATCAGACAAGTTCTAGCTGCACACTCCTGTCACTAGGGTGAAGGGAAACCCTCTCCAAAAAATTGCCTGGATTAGTGCTCAAGTTATACAAACTGAGCTAGATTCAGCAGGTCTGAATCTAGTCTATGCTACAGCAAACAAGACAAACCACAAGACAAAACAATTTCAGAAAGAAATGGTTCAAATAAGCAGGCACAATAAGCCTTCAACCAGCAATTCCCAGCTCAGAAGGGCAGAATCTACTCTCTCCTCCCACAAGAGTGTAGACCACAAACATTCTTAATGTAACATAACTGGCCTGAAGCCTAAGTGCTTAAACCAGAACGAAGACACTTTTAGAATACCAGACACTTAGCCTTTAACCAGCAATTCCAAACTAAGAAGGATGTAAGCTACCTCTCCTGCCATGAGAGTGTAGACCATAAACCTTCTTAAAGTAAAACAACTGGCCTGAAGCCCAAGTGCTTAAACCAAAAGGCTTAGAATAATGGTTACAATTTAATCAAGCTACTAACAAGCAGTAATAAATGCAGTAGAATAAATGCAAGTGAATAGTTTTAAGAACAAACAGCAAAAGCAAAATAAAGTGATAATGTAGGAAGAAACACAAATACAGTAAAAGCAGATGAATAAAATTACATTTTTTTAATTTAATTTAATTTTTTTGTTAGGTTAATTTGGAAGGGATGAAACAAGATAATTCAAGGTTGCAAAACTAAGGGGGTGGGCCAGTAGAATGAGCTGATAAGATGGGACTGGGAGGAGTGTCCAAAATGAGATTTATAGTAGGGGCAGGGAACGCAAAAGCCACCAAATTTAAGAACACAGCGAGGACTGGGTGGGTTGGAGGGAGAAAAATGTAGCCAGAGATGAGTGTTATTTAGAGCAATGCAGACCACACAAACACTTAGCTAAATACAGATATTTCTAAATAAAAGAGCAATGCTGTTTCTCAGCCCCCCCCCCCCCCACACTAATTAACTGATGCTATTCATAGTTTGCAAAGGAATTCTTTGGTAACTTTTTTAATTGACCCTAGCCAAGAACTCTTAAAACTGCAACAGAACAAAAAAATTAAAACAAAACAAATGTAATACTAAAATAAGATACAACATAGATTCAATCAAACCTTAAATGAAGAGCTTCAAATCAAAATTAAATGTAGCCAGAGATGAGTGATATTCAGAGCAATGCAGACCACACAAACACTTCAGCCCAATGATTTAATGCTGGGGGCCATGTGACATAGTGGTGGCTACTGAGCCTATGGAGCACTGAAGTTTTAAGACAGACCCACAGGCAGGCAGGCAAGTGGCAAGGGAGAACAGGTAAGGGTGTGGGAATATAAAAGGCAGTACTCATGAAGCAGGTAGACTCCAGATTTGAAGCCTCTGAATAGAGCAGGTCTGCAAAAGAGTTTCAGGGCAGCTGGGCTTGGGGGGGAGGGTGCTCTTCCTACCCGAAGGAGGAGGAACAGGAGTGTTACCATATACTGTATCCTAACATAGGAACAGGAGTGTTATCCTATGCTGAGATGTTGAAGAAGAACACAATTATTACTCTGTATTGCAAGACTGATGGAGTTACTGTGCCTGTTGAGTGGGAAGATATATGAAATCATGAAACTGAACTACGTTCTGTCTTTGACTGTAGAAAACTTTCATAAAGAAGTTCTGTAACTGTGAATTGAACTTTGGAACTTGCTGAAGAGACATAATTTTTATTTTCTTTCTCCAGTTTATTTGATGCAAGAAAGGTTGATTTTATATATCCTTGCAAATAAATTAAAATTTCATCACAGTAAAGCTTGCTGAAATACTGATGTTCTTCGTGTTTCACTGTTGCAGTCATTACTATTGGGTTACCTGCCTGCAAGTAGCCCTCAGCCAGCCTGAATATCAAAATCTTGGATCCCTGCATCAGATGATGTCTCTTCTTCCATGACATCAGGTCGTTAGGGGGTTTAAAACATGCAGCCGATGCCATTACATCAGTCTTTCTTGCAGTGCGGTGCCCAAAGCAGAAGCAATTTGCAAGTGCCGGTCGGCCAACTCCTGAAATTTTTTTTTTTGAGTTTCAGAACCGAAGTGTTCAAAAAAGCTAAGTACTCCATTGGAGATCCTTTTTCTTGTTCTAAACTGATGTCAGTAAAAGTTAAAAATTGTATTACCTGTGGAAAGCAAATACCTCATAAAGATTTTCATTCGTACTGCTCTGTCAGTTTTGGGCCTTATTCAACCCCCGAACTATTCGTCGTTGGTTTATTTTTGCAGCAAATTATTTTGGTACTAGGTTTAACTATCCAGAAATGGCTTTGGTAAGCCATCTGATTACCAACATTCCAAAAAAACGTAAAGATAAAGACAGAGACAGACCGCATAGGTCCAAAGCTGCCGAAGATGCTTCCGTTAAGCTAGTCGCCAGTTCACTGGTACTCAGTGAGGTAATTTCTTAGCCCCTGATACCCGCTACTTCAGATTCGCAGGCCTCTACTGAGACCCATTCGGAGTCCGGTATGCCGTGAGATGCTTCTTCGATCATGGAACCTGTGGATGTCTCTACCTTGGATGGGTCCAGAGCCACTGTGCAGGTACTGGCTTCTGAGGGTGTATTCAGGCCTATTGACTTGCATTTTAAACCAATGCCATCTTCTGCTTCAAGGCCTAAAACTCGACCCATGCCTAGAAAACCGACGTCCAAACCACATGGTCAGGCCCATATGCCTAAAAAACAAATGATAAGAATGGCTGAAGACCTTATTACTTTAATTAGGGGAAGCCAGCCTTCACCCTCTAAGAGACCTAGAACTGATTTTCTTTCTGATTCTTCTGATCGGGATTCTGAAATTTCTGTTTCTTCTGATTACTAGGGTTTGCTCTTATCTACCTATGAGGATTCTGATGCAGAGGACTCCATTCCTTCTGCTTCCCCTCCAAAAGATTTTTCTTTTGGTGAAACCTTGCACACTCTTAGGGGCATTTCCGCTGGGAAGGCCAGGATTACTCTGACTCCAAAAAGAGGCTTAGGGAATTCTTACTCCTCCCTCAGTACAGGCCTTTAGCTATCCCTCCTGTCCTGGACATTGTAGATAATGCCTTCTTGGAATCTAGCCTGGCCCCAGGCACTTTACCTCCAGCTCCCAGGAAACCTGATGGGTATTACAGAGTACCTGACTCTCACAAGTTCCTCTTCAAGAATCTTACTGCAGACCCATAGACCATTTCCCCAGGACCTAAAGGTATTAAGGCTACTACTGCCAAAAACCCTACCCCCTCTGATAGAGATTCCAGGGCCTTGGACAGATGGGGTAAGAAGTTATACACTTCTGCTAGTTTGGCCATTAGGGCCTTAAACTGCTAGTTTCATATGTTAAAGTATCAGCAGCATATTATGGGACTACTTAAACAGAAAATGGTGTTGATTCCTGACTGTGCTGAAAATAAAGAATTACAGGATTTAATGCATTCTGCTGAACAAGTTGGTAAACATACTTTGCAATGTGGTTTTGACTCTTTAGAAGCATCCTGCAGGGCTGCTATCACTGGGTCTGTTCTTAGAATGCATGCTTGGCTTAAGGAGCAAAATTTGCCAGATCATGTTAAAGCTAAATTACTGGATGCTCCCTTAAACCGAGATCGCCTGTTTGGCAACAAAGCAGAAGAAGTCCTTAAAAAGATGGAGGAAAAAGCTAAATCTTTGCAAACTGTTAATGATTTCCTGCAAGTACAGCCTCCCAGATTTAGTAGGCATTGGCTTTCTAAGAATTGGTCATTTCCTGTCTCTTCCAGGCCTTCTCAGTCCAAACCCAGGAACAGAGGACCACATAGGCTACACTCTCAAGGTACTCACAGGCCTAAGCAGTGGAGGGCTCCCACTTGGAAAGCTGAAAGTAGTAAGACCCCCCCCCCCATGGAAAACTGTCACAATGACTTAACCTTAAACCTTCCAAGGCCTGCTCACCTGCCTGCTCCCTTAGGGGGAAAGATCACCCGGCATGCAAAAAACTGGGAACTCATTACCCAGGACAAATGGGTTATAAATATAGTGTCCCAAAGATACAGATTCCACTTCCACACCTTACCAACCCCGAACGGTTGGCCAGACCTACCCCCAAATCAGTGGGCAGAGGCTCAACAGCAGGTTCTCTCTCTTCTAAGTATCAGGGCTATTCAACCTGCCCCAGAAAAAGAAAGGGGACAAGGTTTTTACTCAAGACTTTTCCTGGTACCCAGAAAAGACAGCTCCTGACGTCGTATCCTCGACCTCTCTATTCTAAACACCGTTTTGGTAATAGCAAAATTCAAAATGCTAACACTTCAACAGCTGCTTCCTATGATAGGCAAAGATGCCTGGTTGGCAACCTTAGACTTAGTGGAAGCTTTCCTGCACATTCCAATAAGGAAATCTTGCAGGAAATACTTATGCTTCAGAGCAGGCTCCATGCACTGTCAGTTCTCTGCACATCCCTTTGGCTTATCTGCTGTGCCCAGGGTATTCACAAAGTGCCTAGCTCCAGTCATTGCATTTTTCAGGCAAAGAAATATTGAAATATACCCATACCTGGACGATTGTCAAATTCACGCAGAAAGCCAGGACATGCTAGTAAAACATCTGGCATTTGTAAAGAAAATTCTAACCTCACTGGGGTACCCCATAAATGAAAAGAAATCTCATCTAGTACCCTGCCAACAAATTGTATTCCTGGGAGCAAGCTTGAGCACAGCTTCCCAGATGGCTTACCTCACGCCAGCAAAACAAGTTTATTTGACAGCCTGCTTCAAACTACTGGCCACAAAGACCCAGCTATCGGCAAGGAAAATCCTGCAAGTCCTGGGGTTCATGGCCTCTTGCATTCTACTAATTCCATATGCAAGACTGCATATGAGGAAACTGCAATGGTATCTAAAAAGCCTATGGTGTCAACATTCTCAGGACCTGGAATCAATGATTCCTATCATTCCTTCCCTCCAGTACAACTCTTTTGAGTGTGTAGCTTTAACTCCTAGTGGGTGTGGCCTGAACCTTTAAAAATTAAGTTATCACCTTACAATTCTAACAAATACTCATTGAAAGAGGTCAGATATCAATACAATTGTGTTTGCCATCATGTAAGCTTCAAGATAAAATATTCTGATACCTTGTATGTAGCATGATTTTGGAATTATTAATGCAATATGAACAAGTAATATTTGGCGCCTAGAGGAGCAGTAGGCGGTAACTGCATATGCACCTGAAGGCGTCACTCGGATGTAATGAGACAAAGACATAGTTCCTTTGGTGGGCAGCGGCCTGCTACCACAACAAAGGGCTCCCATTCACTCTATCCCCTGCCACCCAAACCCTAACAACAGACACATCAAACTATGTATGGGGGCTCACTTGGCAGGGCAGTGCATTCTGGGCAAATGGAACCTGAGTCAGATGCACCTGCGTATCAGTCAAAAAGAAATGTTAGCTGTACAGAATTCCCTGACAGCTTTCAAGGACCACATTCTTCCAGGACAAGTATTGGTAAAGACAGACAACACCACTGCTGTGTGGTATATAAACAAGAAGGGGGGAACCCACTCGTACCCTCTCTGCAGACTAGTCATGGCTCTGTGGAACACAGCCTTGAGCTACCAGGTGCCCCTACAAGCTTAATTCCTGCCAGGCAAGCTAAATTCCCTGGCAGATGACCTAAGTAGAAATCTCGTGGACCCACACAAGTGGAAACTGAAACCAAAGATATTCAACATTTTGAGAAACAAATGGGGGAATCCAGAGACAGACCTGTTTGCCTCCCCTCAGAACTACCAATTGAACAAATTCTGCACAAGGATTTTCCACAGTCAAGCTTGGAAAGTGGATGCCATGTCCTTCACCTGGGAAAGCCTTTCAGTTTATGCCCTTCCCCCTTTGCCTCTCCTCTCAAAAGTTATGCTAAAGATTAAACAGGACAAACCAAGGACAATACTGATTGCACCAGACTGGCCACACCAGCACTGGTACCCCTCTTGCGCATAATGTCACTGTTGGAACCATGGCACCTGCCTCAGACCCCTTCCCTGCTGTCCCAGCAGGAGGGCCAGATTCTGCACCCTCATCTTCAAACCCTGAACCTTGCAGCCTGGCTAATTCCTTGAGCTCTCCAATAGCATCCCTCAGTAAAAAGGTGCAAGATGTCATTCTGGAGGCAAGGAGGCCTAGTACTAGAAAATCCTATGCTGAAAAGTGGAAAAGATACTGTTCCTGGAGCCAGACTCAGGGGATGGGTACACCAGTGCCCAGCTTACCACATATTCTTCAGTACTTAACAAAGATGCTCCACAAGGGTCTTTCCTTCTCTTCAGTTAAAATTCATGCCTCTGCCATTTCAGCACATTATAATACTGAACCACCCCTCTTCTCTCCCCCTGCTAAAGCAATTCCTCAGAGGGGCCAAAAATTTAAGACCACCCAGAAGAGCCCCTACTCCAGCCTGGGACCTTAACTTTATATTGGAAAAGCTCACTCTACCTCATTTTGAGCCTGCTGCAACTGCAGAGTTGAAATTCCTTTCTTGGAAAACAGCCTTCCTTCTAGCCATCACTTCAGCAAGAAGAGTGTCTGAATTACAGGCCCTCATGGCAGTGGAGCCCTTCATCATCTTCCATGCAGACAGGGTGTCCCTCAGGACCAATCCTTCCTTTATGCCCAAGGTGGTGTCTAGTGTGGCCCTTAATCAATCCATTCATTTGGCTACATTTTTCCCTAATCCACAGAACAAAGGAGAACGAATACTGCACTCTTTGGACGTGCACAGACAACTTAGATTTTATTTGGACAGGACTAATCCTCTCAGAAAATCTGAACAGCTACTAGCTGGCTTTGCTGCAGGGGCAGAGGGGAAGGCCATTTCAAAGCAAAGCATTTCTAAGTGGATAACCCATTATATTCATTTCTACTGTAAGCACCATAGAAAACCTACCACACAGGGGATAAGATCACATTCCACCAGGGCTGCATCTGCCTCTACAGCCTTTCTCAGAGGTGTCCCTACCAGGAACATCCTAGAAGCTGCTAACTGGAGCTCTGTACATACCTTCACCAAGCATTACCACATGCTTGTTTTTTCTAAATCCAGAGCTGGTTTTGCCACTGCAGTCTTGCAGGGCTTAATAGCTGGTCTTAATGCTCTCTAACTTCCTCCTCCCTTCCTTAGCTTTGGGAATCTACCCAAATGTAATGACTGCAACAGTGAAACACGAAGAACATACTACAGTTTTGTACACTTACCGTAAATGTAGATGTTCGAGTGTATTCACTGTTGCAGTCCTGGTTACCCTCCCTCCATCCCCCTGACTTCTCTTGGCTATACTTTTCTTCTTGTTTAGTGTATTCCTTCTTTCTGGTGTATTTGCTTTTTGTTGGGGGTATAATCTAGCATATAATTGCTTCCCATTATGGGGGCACCTGACATCTGGGGCAAGAAAAACTGATGTAATGGCATTGGCTACATGTTTTATACCCCTGACTTTGATATTCAGGCCGGCTGAGGGCTACCTGCAGGCAGATAACTCAAATGTAATGACTGCAACAGTGAATACACTCGAGCATCTACATTTATGGTAAGTGTATACAACTGTACTTTTTCTTTCAAAACACTATAAAGAGATACTACTGCAGCTGTTTATGTAATGGTTAACTATCTATTAGGTCCATGGTTGTTGGCTGTAGGCATTTCATATGCATTTATGTCAATGCAATGACATTCCCAGATTGCTTCATTGTCGTATTTACTGTCATAAGAATGTCCCAAAGGGACAAAGGCTAACAGTGCATCCATTCTGCAGTTGTCATGGTCAGCTCATTTGATGGGATGAAAATATCAAACTGAGATTGGTGATACATACAAAACCATATGTATATATATATATATGTATATATATATATATATATATATATATATGTATATATATATATATATATATATATATATATATATATATATATATATATATATGTAATTTATTTATTTAGTTAGTTTACATTTGTTAGTGAGGAATTCTGACTGGGCAGGGTTGCCTGTTTTCCACAGAGGCTTGGGGAGAAAAACTCCACACAATATGACAATCTATGAAACATACAGTAATACAAAATGTCAGTCCACAGAAAAACTTACAAGAATTTATAAAAGAAGCTAACAAATGTTGACCAAGAAAATGATGGTAACGCTCCCAGGCAGAAACATTTTTCAGAGAAAATATGTAAGAAATATTAGAAGTTATGTCCAATTTTTGGATGATGTATTTGTATTATGGAATGGTACATGTGATGAGGTAGATGAGTTTGTCAGCTATTTGAATAACACTAATACATATTTAAAATGTACCCATTCCTATAGTGAACAAGGCATTGCATATCTAAATACCTACATTTCACATTCCGATAATGGATTTAGATCTAGGATCTATAGGAAAGATATTTTCAGTAATTCATTTTGAAAGGACAGTGTATAAGAGCTGCACATTTGACTTTGGAGTATGATGACATGATTAGGGAAATAGAGTTTATAGGTGAAATGTTTAGTAGTGGGGGTACCCAAGAGCTATGATAAGGGATGTGACACAATAGGTGAAAGCTGAATGGGGTAATAAATATAAACCGATATTAGGAGCTGCGATGGGATTTACTAACAAGAACATTCAAAAGGAAGACCTCAGAAGAACCTTAGTTTTGGAATACAACCCATATGTAGAAAATATAAAAAATATATCAGTTAAAAACTAGAATGTCCTTAGATGCGATAGTGAAGTGTACAAGTTGTTGGGGGTCAAGACATAACTGTGTTCAAAACAGGGTTTAATTTAAAGAACAAGTTTGAACAGAGCAGTAATTTAGATAAACAGCCCAGAGAATATGAAAAAAGAGGAACAAAAAATGTGGACGATGTAGCCAGTGTTATGCCATCTTAGAAGAGAAATCAGTAATTTTAAATAATACAAATAGAACTACAGTAAACTTTAAGATAGGGAATCATAACACAAAACATATGGTGTATTTAGCTTTGTGCAGTACATGTTCATGGTTCTATGTCGGGAAAATCGACAGAGCCCTAAAAAGCAGGATACATGAACATAGACAGTTAGAAAGTAGTCCTTTATGTACAATGTTCAAATTCACAATTTTAGAATGTGTTATTGTTAAACCCAGAGGAGAGAATTTTAAAGCCATTTTAGAGGAAAAAGAAGTCAAATGGCAATTGTTGTTAAATGCCACCTGTGCCCTTGATATTAATGACAGTATTCCTAATAACCCTATACTTGAACTCAGACAGTAGTAGGATTTTAGATTCTTTATAGATGTGTTGCATCTTAAGGATTTATACAATGAGTTAAGGGTTGAATATAAGGGTATGGTTTTAACTTGACTATGTGGCTAGAATAAGTATAGTTTAAAATGAATAGCTACTTTTATACATTTGTTCGGTTCAGGTGCACTTTTTTGTATTAATATCATGTTATATATGTCCATAGATATTTAATGTTGTATTTTATGTAACTGAAATGTTTTTTAGCTGTTAGTTTTATTTATGAAATTTAGGTATACATTGTTTTAAGTACTCCTTTAAGGAGGAGTAATTTTTAAGTAGAGCACTAATTGAACTGCTTGCATTGGTTGATTGAATGTATTTATATGAGATTAGGCTAATATTTTAATGATTCTGAAGAAGTCCACGGACTAGTGGATGAAAGAGCTAAATCCATTCATTAAAATTTTACTATTTGAATATTTTGGAAGCCTCTTGATGGGTCTTTATTGTCCTAAGGGAATCTTTCTGCCTGGGAGCATTACCATCATTTTATTTTATTTTATTTATTTTATTTTACATTTGTTGACCGGGCTAGTCCAACTGGATACATGTCCATTTTCAGTGGAGGCCCGGGGAAAAAAGCTCCAAGATCATGGTTACAATAAAAAGACAACATACAATACAGAGTTGAGACAAATAGATACACTAACATTTCAAGGCAAGATAAAGCAGACAAGTGGTTGTAAATATAACTAAAAAAGGGTACAGACTTTGAACAGAAGAACTAATAGTGCTATATTGTGGACTCTTAGGTTATAGAGTTGAAATGGGGGCTTGGAGAGGCAAGGTGAGGTGAGGTAGGGATGTTCAAAATTAGTCTGGATTAGAGCAAGGGCATAACCATTGGGACTTCAGGTGAGCTCTGAGATGTACTTTAAATTGGTCCAGAGAGGACATAAGTCTTAGGGTGTTTGGGAGTGCATTCCAGGATTTGCCAATGGAATTAGCATATAGTGCTTCACCACCGGAGTTGTTAGATTTAATGGTCAGTACTTGTAGGCTTTTTGAGGACCTGAGGGAAGTAAGGTTGGAATAAGGCGTAAGTATTTTGTTCAATGCGGGAGTTTTATCTGGGTGGTTGATAATTTTAAAAGCCTCAGTGAGTTGATTGAGTTTGAGAATATTAGGCAGTTCTAGCCAATCTAGTGACCTTAGGTTTAGGCAGTGATGTGTGCGATAGGGCATTCCCGTTATGAATCTGGCAATATTATTGTAGGTAGTAGAAAGTTTATTGAGCTCTCTCTTTTGGAGGAAGGAGAATATTGGGGAGGCATAAAGGAGTGTGGAGAGGAGGTGGGTACGGGCAATTGTTAGTTTAGTATGCGGGGTTAAGAAGGTCTTTATCCTATACATCGATCCGAGTTTTTTGTTGACCGACTTGATGGTTAGATTTACATGCATATCAAATTTAAGTTTGTCGTCTATGGTCACCCCTAATAGCTTTGTGTGGGAGATGGGGTAGATTAAGGTACCATTATTGGAGGTCACGCGGAAGGTTGGATTGTTAGTGTCAGGGGGATCTATACCTTGTGCACAATTGGAGTGGGGAAAAATAAAAGTAATTTGGTTTTGGTTGGGTTAAGTAGAAGTTTAAGTTCCATGAATCATTTTTCAACTGCGGAAAAGCAGTTTTGGGTTGTGACTTGGAGATTGGCAAGAGAGATGTCAGAGCAGATAAGGGTGGAATCATCTGCATATTGAATGCAAGTAGATTTAGGAATGATAGAGTGAAGACCATTTATAAATGTGGACAAGAGAAGGGGACCAAGGATAGACCCTTGTGGAACACCAATATTGGTGGGGAGTAGGTCTTATAGTTTATTTTCTTGGTCAATAGTTGTTACTTTGGTAACGCATTGTTTGGTTTGATTTCAAGCTAACCAATGTGTTAAATATTACCAGTAGTAGTACAGTGAAGAGATGAGAATATTCGTAACATTGTTGAACATAACAGCAATGTTAGGCTTAATGAGTTAATACTTAATATATAATATTATGTAACATATATTATATGTTGCTTCTGTTTAAGTTATATATGGTAAAGCATGCCATTCCAGCTTAATATTAAATCTTATATTGTGGCTTATACTGTCCATTTTTGTAAATTCAATGACCTCAGCATAACATTGCATCTATGGAAAGATGGCTCAGTCTGCATTTGCTCTCATAGGTTCATAGGTTCATACTAGGCTATCTGCCCGAGGGCATTTACAAGCCTAGCTCATCATTTTGTGGCTTACGCCACCCCTTTAGTATGGGGAACTATACCCATTATTTTGCTGTGCCTCTGTCGAGCAGTGACACTGAGGTAATCCCTGGGGTATATCTGCGATCTCCCATCCATTGGTCAAGATTTCTCTTGAACAAGGCCAGCGAGGTGCTCTGCCTCACATGTACCGGGATTTTGTTCCACAGCATAGGGAGTCTTTGGGTGATGAATCTATCCCTCCAGCACATCCTATTAATAGCCGTGTCGAGGTTTAAGTCTCCCGCCCTTGTGGCTCTGATGGATCTAGATTTTTGAGGTGAAGCATATTCATCAAATCTGGGTTTGACATGGCCTTGTATGTTAGGCAAAGGTCACCTCTGAGCAAGCGGTGCGACTGAATAGAGCTGGAGTTCTTTCAGTCGGGCAGCATAGGACAGATTTTGAGACCCTTTATCCTTTTGGTGAGGAACTTTTGTGGCCTCTCCAGCTGCTGCAAGTGTCGGGTCAGATACATTCTGAATGGGGCATTGTACTCAATCATTGGTCTGATGAGTGATGAGTAAAGGGAGACTATAACCTCCCTTGATCTAGATGAGAATCCCTTCATGATAAGGTGGGCAATGTAGAAGGTCTTCCTAACTACTTTAGCTACATGGGTGTCGAATGACAGACTACTATCAACCTGGGTCCCCAGGTCCCTGATAACTTCTTCTGTGCTCAGTGGATTGCCACCTATTTGGTAGCTAGGGGTAACCTTGTTTTTCCCGAAGGGTATGACTATGCATTTTTTGGCATTTAACTTTAGGCCGTGGCTCTGGCACCAGTTATCCGCTTCTGTGAGACCCTTCTGAAGGATATCTGTGTCAGATGTGTTTTCTACTATGGCCCAGTTTGCAGTCATCTGCAAACTTTGTCAGCCATAACCCTCCTGTGTTTGCTTGTACTGGAAAAGTAGATGCCAAACAAGAGTGGGCCCAGGACTGAGCCCTGTGGGACACCACTTGTGACAGGCTTTGAGTCTGACATGGCGCCAGCAACTCTGACCCTGTGGGTTCTGTCACTCAGCCAGTTTGCAACCCATCTTGTGATGTATGGGTTAACATTTAAGCTGATGAGTTTTTCAATGATACCCGAGTGGGGTATTGTATCGAAGGCCTTAGCCAGATCGAGGTAGGCTGTATGGACTGCCTTTCCCTCATCAATGGCTTTGGTGACTGTTTCAAAAGTCAACCAAGTTTAAAAGGCATGATCTGCCTTTGACAAAGCCAAACTGGGTTGGATCCAAAGTCTGCAAATTCCCTATGTCTTTATTTATGAGGTCCATTATGATCCTCTCCATGGCTTTGCAGATAAGGCTTGTCAAGCTAATGGGCCGGTAATTTCCAGGGTCGGTGGAGGCACCACCTTTGTGAAGTGGGACCACAGTTGCAGTGCGCCACTTCCTGGGTACGTATCCAGAGGTAAGACTTTGATTAAACAGCTGTCCTAGCTGTGGGTTTAATTCCTCATTGAGTTTGTGGAGCACACAGCCGGGGACACCATCAGGTCCCATGGATGCTGTGTTTTGCTTTGGAGAGAGCAGTTCTCACTTGGGCGCTGGAGATGTTTGGGGGGCTGCAATCGTTTGGTATAGATATCTCTCCTTTTGGGGGGGGGAGAAGTTTGCACTGAACCTGTCAGCCAGTATGTTGGCAATGTCTGTAGGATCAGTAATCTTCACATCATTTTGAACTAGTTCTGAGCATATCTGGGAGTTTCCTCCCAGGTTTCTAACATAGCTAAAGAAGGCCTTATGATTGTCTTTTGAGTCTTTAGCTATTTTTCTCTCGAAATTTGCTTTGGATGATTTTATGAGAGCTCTTAGTTTTTACTTATAGTGATCAAGGGTGTCTTACCTTTTAAGGATTTTGCTCTATCTTGTAGTAGCTTCCTCCTTTTGTTGTAGAGTTTGTTTATGGCTGGGGTCCACCAGACTGGACGCTTGCCTTTGGTACAAAGAGTCTTTGTTTTGCTTGGGATTGCCTTATCCATGCAGTCCTGCAGGTGCTGGTAGAAGGCATTTGTAAGTGATTCAGCGGCTTGAGTACTGTTTTCCGCCGGCTCGGGGGCCTTAAAGGAGACCACACTAGTCTTTAGAAGTGTGAAGTCGGCTTTTGAGAAGTTCTTTACTGTGGTCTTTTTTATTTCAGGTGGGGGTGGGATGAGGACCTCCACTGAGATTAGTTTGTGATCTGATCTCACCAGTGAGGGGTATACTTCCGGTGTTGAACATTGTCCTCCCATGTTCGTGATGATGAGATCAAGTATGTTATCTCCTCTTGTGGGGATGGTGACTAGTTGTTCCATGGCATTTGAGTTTATGAATTCCAGGAACTTTTGGGCTAGGGTGTTTGGGCTTGAGTAGTGTTCCCAGTCTATATTAGGGTAATTGAAGTCACCTAGTATGATGGTGTTTGGTGATACATTTATCCTCTCTAGTGTTTTCAGGAAGGCCATGTGAGGTTCCTAAGTTTGTGAGGGTGGCCTGTAACATGCTACAATTTGCAGAGCAGTCTTGCCTATGGTTAATTGCACCTGGATGGTCTCAGCAGGCTTTCCTTTATTCTAAGACTTCACGGACTGCATATGCAGCCTTCATTATTCTTTCGTCTTGCCACCATGTCGCCTTATATCATCATAACAGCAATGTGTATTTTGAAGTCCTTTCAGTACCTGATCAATTGTGTGCTGCTAAATGGAAGATGCATATACTATTTGAAGATTTTTTTTTTCTGAAACAGTTGTTTATGTGATATACTTTAGATATTTCTTTGCACCTGTTATATGTTTGTTTTTTGGTAGTCATCTGTCAAGTCATTTTTCCTCATTTTCTTCTGAACTCCACTCCTGTCAAAGATGTGAAAATGTCTCCTATTCCTTGCACCAGATACTGCAGTCACTGTTGCAAGTCTAATAGTGATTCTGAAGTCTCTGCATGTTGTGGGCATCCCTTACTTTCCTGCTCAAGCACTGACACAGTCAGCATAGTCCATACACTGCTATTCACTTTGAATCACACCCAGCACTTTTTTGAAACTCCATCTTTTTCCTGGGTTTATGGGTATGACTCTTTTTCGGCCCTCCATTTACTGGAATTTTAATTTTGAAAACAATGAGCCAAAAAAGCTGTAAAAAAATCATTTTTGCAGGGGGGAAGCCCATTTGACTCCCCCCCCAAACAAAAATTATGTAAACTAACTTGACATTCACACAATAGCAGGGAAAAGGGAGAAATAGAAAAGCATACCACAGGCTTACACTATACAATACACTGCTTTGCAACTCACTGCAGTAGAAACATTTTCCAAATAGACACTCACCCGTACCTGTCAACTGTCCAGATTTTTTCAAAATGTCCAGATTTTTGCCTAATATTTTTAATCAGTTACTCATAAAATTTGTGTTTTGTCAAATCATTGAGGATTGAAGTCAATAAATAAAGATAAAACTTTTGAGTTTCAGACATAATATGCTTTAGAGAATGCATGCTAATGCAAAATCTATTATTATACCATGACCCCCCCAAAACGTGCATGCTGATTGGCCAGCGTGCCCGTTGTAAATCGAGTTATACTAATGGAAAAAGGTCCGGTCGCCCGGACTTTTTTCCATTAGTATAACTCGGCTTTTTAAAACACTGTCTCGCTATGTTAAATGGGTTTAACATAGCGAGACAGCTTTAAAATAAGCAACGGAGATCTCCGTTGCTTATTTTAAAGCTGTCTCGCCATGTTAAACCCATTTAACATAGCGAACAGTGTTTAAAAGACGGAGAAAGCAAGATCTCCGTTGCTTTTTAGTTTAGCTATGTTAAATGAGTTTAACATAGCGAGACAGTTTTAAAATAAGCAACAGACATCTCCGTTGCTTATTTTAAAACTCTCGCTATGTTAAACTCATTTAACATAGCGAAACACTAAAAAAAAAGCAACAGAGATCTTGCTTTCTCTGTTGCTTTGCTCAACTCTGATGTACTGCGCAGGCGCAGTACATCAGAACTGCCGCGGATGCCAGACATCTGCGGAAGGGCAGTAAACAGGCATTATACTATGCCATTATTTAAGAAAAGTAATAGTTTCTTTTCTTAAATAATGTCATGGTATAATAGCAATAACCCACGCCTGGGTGTGGGTAATGCTATTACCACGGGTGGCTTTGTTTGGTCCCTCGGACTTCGCCCTCGGGACCAAACCACGCCAACCGTGGGTAAATTTAGCATTACCCACACCCAGGCGTGGGTTATTGCTATATTCTCTCAACTTTCTAAGTTTATAAGAGTTTATAAGAGCGATGTTTAAAAATGAGGCATACCTCTCAACCTCTTAGAGCAAAAAATCTGGACAAAGCCTAAAATGATTGGGGGGGGGTAAACAGGGACAGATTTTAAATATTGCTCTTATAGACTTAGAAAGTTGGTATAATAATAGGTTTTTTGAAGGACGTGGAGTCTTAAACTCAAATGTTTGTAATTATTTAATGAATTAAATCCTCAGTTATTTGCCAGAAAAGTACAGATTTTAGGGGGAACTCACCAAAAATATGAGGCAAAAATATGGACATTCTGTGGAAATCTGTACAGTTGAGAGGTATGGGTTGAGGTATTGTCACAACCGAATGTTCAGTGATGACTCATAGCTTTTTTTATTTCAGCCAATTTTTTATGTATCCTTTTAAACAAATCTATTTCTTTGCTGTCATCAGCATTGTTTAGCAGAATACCAGTTTATTTTACTCTTCCTCATCCACTGTACTTAACAATCTGGCCCTTTCTGCGTTTTACCTTCAAGTGTTACAGGCACAGTTATTTATCTTGATTCATAATCACTTTGAGTTATATTGGAACACAATATAATTTCTGATGAGATAAAGATATGTCTGTATGTTGTCAAAAGTTCCTCTTACTGTGTTGCAATCTGGTATGCATGTACAATTATGACGTATTGTGCTTTGTACATGATACAGCAGCAACTTACTGCAGAAACTGCCTCACATAGCAAATACATGAATGTGATATATTTTGAAAAGCAACAAAAATAAATAAATATTTGTAGCTTCATTCTGCTAGCTACTTCAAAGACGGATCAGTTTAACTAAGCAGTGGTTTATAATGGTTATGATGTCATGATGGTGGACATTGTTTTTTTTTTTTTTAGAAATTTTCATACATTCCTCTATCAGAAAAGGAGCCTTACTCTCCTTCAAAGATTGTGCCAAGATAAAGACAGTTGATGCTGCATTACATTCCTTTAGATGTGAGATGCATGTCACTAGAGTCATCATCATCATTAGCCCCCTTTTTCCCATTTTCTACATGGGGTTGAGGTATCGTGTTAACTGTCGCCATCTCTCTCAGTTCAGTGCCACAATCCTGCCATCTTCAACACTCATGCCTGTCACAGATCTTCTTTCAGCCGAAAAATCACAAACACAAAAAAAAAACTACTAAAATAGAAAGAAAAGCGCTTTTCATTTAATAAAATCAAGCTTCTTCAGATGCATCTACTTTGGCGCATGGATAAGTGACTGAATCTCAACCATCCACTAAAGGTCTCATCGGTGGATTGGTTAGATCCTTATGGATCTTTGGTATCCCAAATAATCTTAGGATTTTAGGATAAGGCTTGGTCATATAACTGAAGATATTAACTTCAATTCTAGCTGTTATGAATACATCGTTCAAATACAGGTTTATACATTGCTATGCCTTATTTATTTCATTAAGGGAAGCTGCTTGGTAGGCTTCCCCTGCTAAAATATCCCTCATTCGTTTCACATATTTGTGATGGTTAGGCCACCACCTTTGTCAAGTTTGGAAACCCGTACTTTAAGTGATCTTACATAATTCATTTCATCCCATTCGTATTTGCTGGCATTCATCTTGATATTAGCATTCTTAGAAAATTTCTCTAAGTACCTTAATTCAAGCTCATGTGCATGTTCGAATATCTGTAGGCTGGGGTGTAGTGGTGGATTGAAAGTGCTTGTTACACATAAGGTATTCCTGACATCTGAACAGTTATTGTCATTGTTACCAAATAAAATATTCAGATTTAATTTCCTGGTATAATTTTTGATGTTGAGGATTGCTCTGGCTACATTAATATGTTGTGAGGGTACAAAGGTGTACCCCCTAGCCAATAATTCAACTGATTCAGGACTAATATTAACTGCATTAAGAAGTTTGATTTTATTAAATGAAAAGCGCTTTATGCACTTACTTCTGGTAGCTTTCTGAAGCCGTTTGCAGATCTTCTTTCACACAATCCATCCATCTCTTTGTTGGACATCCTCGTTTCATCTTACCTTCTTCTTGCCTGTCCCAAATCTTCTTCACCAGATTTTCTTCTGCTTTTCCGCATGTGTCTGAAAGACCATAATCTATTTGATCTTTTTCTGCAATTGGAGCTATTTTGGCTTCTGCTCTTATGTCATCATTTCTTCATTTGTCCCACAGTGTGCATCTTACTGCCCTTCTCAGGCATTTCATTTCCATCACCTCTAGCTCTTCAACTGCTCAGCTTTTACTGCTGTGGTAGTAGTACTGGTCGCACCACTGTCTTGTACAGCTTACTTTTCAGCTTCTTTTGGAATTCTTCTGTCATAGACTACACCTGATACTCTATGCCAGTTGGCTGCAGCCCCTCTGATTCTAGCTTTGACCTCTTCATTCAGACTTCCCTTCTCCTCAACCACCCCTCCAAGATGCTTGAAGCTATTTACCTGTTTCAGTATCTTACCTTCTATCTCAATTGTCATCTTCTTCTGATTTCCCCAGTTTGCTGTTATTACCACTGTCTTACCCGTGCTTAGCTTCATCCCATTGCATTCCATTTCCCTGTCCTTTCCTGAAGTTCTTGCTCAGAGTCTGCCTGTAATGGCACATCTCAAGTTTATAATGAGAGAGAGAACATCTTCCATCACCAGTTCCTGCTGTGTAGAACATGTTACGTCATTTTGTGATGTTAAGAGATTACAGAAGCTCCTTAGTAAGTAAAGCAACTGTTACCAATCAGAGGCTAACTGAAAAGGTACTGGTTGATGGTTAGAGTTGGTGGGCTACCTTATTTATTTTATGATTATTAATAATTACTTTATTATTATTATTATTATTATTATTATTATGTAACATTTGTTAACCAGGTATATGAATTGTTCCATAGAGCCTTTTCAGCCATGACCCTAGCTACAAGGGCAAGTGTGAATGCAATATATATATATATATATATATATATATATATATATATATATATATAGGGATATATATATATATATATATATATATATATATAGATACATACATACATATATATATATATATATATATATATATATATATATATATATATACATACATATATATATATATATATGTATATATGTATATATATATATATATATATATATATTTATAAAGAAAGAAAGACAGGGATAGAAATTAGAGAAACAAATTACATGTTTTTGGAAAGTGAGAGGAAACCAAACTACCTGAAGAAAACTGACATAGACAGGGGCAGTACACAAACTCAACATGACAGTGTCCAGGTACCAGGATCAGCAGTCTGACTCTGTTGCTGAGACAGTCATAGCACTAAACCACCATACGGCTGGCCCTTGATATTATGACCAGTTGCAAACTATAACAGTATGCATTAAGCTGAATCTTCTGCATTGTGGGTATTATATGTTCTTTTTGTATTTATGCACCCTTGCTGACATTGACTCTGACCTTGGTTGTGTATTTATTTGTACTTGGATAACACGTACTAATTTAGGTGAATTTGTAAAGAATAACCAATGATGGCAAGCACACCTTCCTAGTTAACAGAGTAACAGAGTAAACAAGCATGTTTGTACTTGGACCTTACCCTGTCCTCAGTACAGTGCTCATTAGCTCAACAGGTGTGTAATACACCTCAGAGGAACTGTCACACTTAGACCAGGAAACAAAGGATGTAAAAATGTTGCTTTCCAAAGCCTTGGTATACACTTTTGCATAACAGGTTTAGAGCAATTAATGTCTAATCTGATAGTACTGAGTCTTAAAAGAAGTGCAGTTGGTTCTCTACCACAAGTGATTAAAAACATATGATTAAAAAGTAAATTCTAGAATCATTGGTAAATGACAAACAGCTAACCTCCGTACGATCATTACGTGCTGTAACAGGCGCCAGCAGGGCTTAAGCAGTGAGTAAGCTCTCCGTAGTCCTGCCCTTGAGCTGATAAACAAGCTTCAGGTGTCAGTCTGCAAAACAATCCATTACTACTGTAGCAAAGCTGGCAAGTGTAGTCATGCAGAACTCTTTTGTATGGTAAAGTGAAGAACTCTCTCACAATGCCTATTTTCAAATTTGTTTCAGAGCACAGAAAAGAAAAGTTTGAGGTAAGATAAATGCATTTTTCTTTATTTTGCATGAAAATATGTCTAGTTTCTAAATGTTTTAAGCAGGACACAGTTTTGCCTATGTATAGCTCTCAGCTTATAAATATTTGGAAAATGCAGCATGTAAAAGCATTACTTTCTATGCAAACAGGGGCACGGAAAAAGGCAATGATTTGCCCCACATTTGCATCTTTTTGCCTTGTTTTGTTTCCTATTGTTGAAAAGGCAAGTATGCAAGTATGTTGAAAACATAGCGTAATAAGAAACAGCTTTTATATGTTACTGTTTTGTTTCTTTGCTTGTTTTATTTATTTCTTCACACTACTTACTGACCTGATACAAAGTCTCCCACTAATTACTGAGCAATGCCACTTGAAGTAATTTCTTCCATGCTGTTGGCCTAAAGCGTTTTCCACTTCATTTGAGGAAGACATGATAAAGTATGTTTACAGCTTACAGTATCAGGGGAAAGTACTTCATTTTTGTAATTGCTTTCATTAATCACGTGACAATCTGCAACTACTTACATTTTAGCATACAGAGTATAAACTTGGCACATGTATTTGTAGTTTTACTCCTAGCCAAAATGATACATTTATATTTATGCATGCTGTCCATCCAACCCTCTCTTCAACTCTGTGTGTGTGTGTGTGTGTGTGTGTGTGTGCGGGGGGGGGGGGGTGTATGTGTGCATATCTGAATTAACAAAGCAATGCCCTCATTATAAATATAATCCCTAACTGTATTTTAAAGAATCAGTGGTTGCCAGAATAATAGAAGTGTCATTCAGAATAAAACTGCTTCATTTCAGGGGCTGACATTGTAATATGATAGTGAATGTTGAAGTGCAGTTTAAACATCTTGTACCATGATTGCTTAATATATTTTTGTATTCCTTGTTTTAAAATTACTAATAAATTTTCTTTTATTCATCATTTTAACACCACAGAAACAATGATGTTTTGTTATTTTGCACTGGACTGCGGATCTATTAAGACTTTTTTAGTATAATATACATTTCTTTCTTATCAGTCTAAAGAGTACATTATGCTTGACTACTATGGCCCAGGGACTTGAATAGCAGGAGCAGTAACTTGCATGCTCAGCTTTAGCAGATACAATGTACTTGCATTGTCTGCTGTTTTGTTTCAGAAGTCACTACTTTGTGCATTATTTTATTACACTTTACAAAACTAAAACCTGATATGCTCCAGTGTTCTGATGAAGTCAAGTTACAAACATGAGCAAAAGCATCTTTTACAGTAGTTTATGTTTACACATGGTCGCTAAACAAAGGAAATTGTCGATATTCAATTCGCGGTCTGGTTCCTGGTTTTCTGGGCACTACTAGAATGCACCAGGTTTTTGATTTTTCTTGTCTCCAGCTGCTGATGTTTATTTGGATGACTGTTTTTTATGTGTAAGTAACTA
Source organism: Protopterus annectens (assembly GCF_019279795.1). NCBI lineage: Eukaryota > Metazoa > Chordata > Ceratodontiformes > Protopteridae > Protopterus > Protopterus annectens. The sequence continues at coordinate 1,422,282,109 of NC_056744.1, forward strand.
GCACTACTGGACTAGTCAGAAAGGTTGCAATGTTCCCGTCAAGTGTGTGTGTGTGTGTATATGTGTGTGTGTGTGTGTGTGTGTGTGTGTGTGTGTCCTTTTGTATGTCCACACGGGTGTTTCCATGTATGCACGTACATGTCTGTGCGTGTGTGTGCATGTCTGCATATGTGTGTGTGCATATATGTTTGTGTAACTTTTGGTGTGTGTCCACGTCTTTCCATGCATGCACTTACGTGTGTGCGCAAGTATGTGTGTGCATACGTGTGTGTGTGTGTGCGCACGTGTGTGTGTGTGTGTGTGTGTGTGTGTGTGTGTGTGTGTGTGTGTGTGTGTGTGTGTGTGTGTGTCTTTTAAGCACCTTTATTAAATCATTTAAGACATATGCAAACATGCAATAATAGAAAATAAAACAAACCATTTCAACATTTCTCCATTTAAATACAATATTCATTATATTTAATTTATTTGCTACTATCATCAGTCCAACATTACAAAAAATTGCTGAATTCCTGCCTTCCCTTAAACCTCACTCCTCCTCCTCCTCCTCATGAGCTTTATTATGCATTAATTTTTCTCACAATTTCTTATTATGCATGTGTTTTTCTCACAATTTCTATTTATTTATATATAATTTGCTCCTTCCCTTTTAAAATGATCTTTCTTTCAGTTCTTTTATCTATTTTATAATATTCAACACCTCAAGTACAGTTGATGTAGACTTTGATTTCCATTTTATAGTAATTGTTTTTTTTTTTCTTTGTTTTTTGGGAGCCAACACAAACTAAACACAATAAGGCTTTACTATGGCTAGGCAGTTCAGGTCCTGTATTCCAGCTCAAAAGAATAATTTCTTTACTTACAGCCATTTGTTCACCCAATATATCTGATAGAGGACTTTTTTTAAAATCTGCCAATTCATTACAATCCCAGAACATATGTTCCTAATTACCTCCTTCTTCTCCATCACAAAATTTGCTATCTACCTAAGGAAAAGTCTGCTCGGGGTATAAACGTATTCACACAAACATCCCTAAGCAAAGATCTTTAACCTTCTGGACTTGGTTGCAAACTTTGGAGCCATACATATGTCTTCCATATATTATTTTGTGTGTGTGTGTGAGTGTGTTTGTGTCTTTTGCGGAGCTGTAGCAGGTGGTGTTATTGTTTGACAAGCTCCAAGAGCAGGTAATGGTAATATATGTGAGAGAAATTTAGATGGACATTTGCACTTAATCAATGTCAAAGTGAACTTTATTGTCATTCAGACCTCACAACAGTGCAAGTGAATGAAATGGCATTACTTCAGACTCAGTTTGCATACAACATATACTGATATTAATACAACAGTAACACATGTACTAAAGCTAATCCAGCAATAACAACTGTAAGACATTTGTGCAGTGCAGTAACAAGTACAATGACATGCACCAAGACTATTCCACTTACATGTCTTTGTCAGTACCCAAAATATTGCACAGATAATATAGTGCACAGATCAGAATCAGATGGATTTCAAATTGCACAGAATGCAAACTTTGCATATTGCACAGAATGTTAACTTGGCATCGTTAATATTGCACATAAGGTGTAAGACTGTACTTTCATAGAGTTAATTGCATATGTCTGTGAATTGCTTCGGGAATATAACACCAGACCTGAATGACCAGCATGGTGTATGTTATTACTACAGTTCAGAAGTTTGATGGTTTGTGGAAAACTTCTGTTAAATCTGGTGGGTTTGCAATGCATGCTACGGTATCTCCTGCCTGAAGGCAAACATGAGAACAGATCATGGGCAGGGTGAGTGCAGTCTTTGACTATTTTCATGGCTCTGCTGAGACACCAAGCACAGTGCAAGTCCTGGATAGATGGGAGCGTGGACCTGTTAATTCTCTCCGCCACTTTCACCATCTTCTGGAGAGATTTGCGATCTGAAACCATGCAGTTTCCGTACCACACCGAGTGATTACTAGCCAGGATACTTTCGATGGTACCCTTGTAGAAGGTTGTGAGATCTGAAGGTGGTAATTTTGTTCTTCTCAAACGTGTTAGAAAGTGTAGATGCTGCTGCACCTTCTTGGCAATGTGATTAGTGTTTATTGACCAAGATAAGTCTTCACCGATATGCACACCCAGAAACTTGGTGCTCTTTACGCTTTCCGCTGTTTCTCCTCTGATTGTGAGTGGAGAATGAGCCTTGCATCTCTTCCTGAAGTCTATCATCTCATTTGTTTTATTCACATTAAGAGCCAAGTTGTTCTTCACACACCAGCCAATCAGTTGGTTCACCTCCTGTCTGTAGGCTTTTTCCTCAATTTTGCTGATGAGACTCACCATTGTAGTATCATCCGCAAACTTAATAATGTTGTTTGTGTTGTACCTAGTGATGCAGTGATGTGTCAACATGGTGAACAGCAGGGGACTTAGGACACATCCTTGAAGTACTCCAGTGTTCAGTGTGATGCTCATTGATAATGAGTTGTTGAGATCATACAAATGTTACAAGTTCCTTGTAAGGGTGAATGGGTTGCTTGAGAAATAGGCATTATTAGTGTCATGTAAGAGAGATATTTGTTTGCCCCTTCATGTAGTTTTCCCTTATAAATTTGTCCTCTTATATTTTTTTGTTTTAAATTAAAAAAAGGCCCCAGAGCTGGCTTATTCCCTGGGGGGAAGGGAAAAACATACCAGAAGTGATGATGTCATCTGTCAACTGGCTTGTGCCTTTTTCTTTAAGCCTCATCTCTTCCTTGTATATGCTTATTGGTGTCCACTGGGTTGGTTTGCAATGGACTCTTATGATAAATGTCCACAACTTCACATGTCCTGTGGTGAAATTACCCTGCCCTCCCCTCTCCTCTGGCAGGTAAGCATGCCCATCTAACCCTGACCTATATCAGAGATTTTACATTGGAGAGTGTGCCTCTAGCACATGCCCACCTCTCTGTCTCCCAAGGAGAGGTGAAGAGGCTAAGTTAGTCTTAGTATTGCTTTCCTAGCTGAGCTCCAGCAGATGCCTGAGCTACTAACTGAACTCCAGTCACCAGGGTCATTCATAGTTGAGGCCTGGTCTCTCTATGACAATGTTGATGGCTGAGTTTTCATCATTTGAAATGCAATTTTCCTTAAAATGGCCTTATGAGGGTACTGCTCTTCAGACATGTCATTACGTCTGTCATTCACCCGCAGCACATCTTGTTTTCTCAAGGTATGGCGCAGCCTATATGCAGTACATCTTTTTTTTTCTGCATGTACTTTTAATGATGGTACTTTGAGACACAATTTTCATAGACTATGTCTAGAAATAATATCAGCATTTATTTATTGTTGAATAACTGTGATTTCTCTTAAGTCTAGGCTGCTAAAAAGCCTTTCAGGATACATTTAAATATATTTCAGATATAGCTCAATTGCAGATTTTTATCTGTTCAAAGCTATACTTATGCAAGTTAGTGTCAAATGAAGGAATTCTGCTTAATAATCTTTGACTGACAGTTGGCATTTCACAGACCTGGTAGATTTGTTCCAGACAACTTCTAATATTTGTTTCTGTCCTTTAATATTTTGCAGTCCCATGGTAGCAATATCATTCTTACTTTTTTATAGCTCTGTGGATAACAGCAATGCTTCCCTGGCCAAAAAATAAGAATTTGCTTATGTGATGTGACTTAATACATCACTGTTCCACTACCACAGTTTATTCATGTAATGTTGCAGCATAAAGGATCACTGCTCCTTATTTAAGGACTGATCTAATTAACTCTCTGTTGGAAACAATTCAGCTTTAGTTTAGCTGCATATTTACTTTATAACACTGTACTGTCAGCAAGATTCATATTCAGAATGTAAAGTTGTGGTGGTGTTTACCAGAACAAATTATTTTTAGAAGCAAATGAGAAAAGAATATTATAAAAAAGTATGCCTTTATGATCTGTGTCAGGAAGATGGAAATAAAGAAATATTTATATATTTATTTATTTGTTCATTTGATATTTTATTTGACATTTTTTGACTGGGAAAGTCCGACTGGGTCGGGAGGCAATTTTCAATGGAGGCCCAGGGAGAAAAGCTCCATAAAATAAAAATGCAAATAGCAAAAATACATATGATAAAGAAAAATACAGTTACTAAATTAGCAAGTGGAGTGTAGCTTACCTGTTATAAGGTAAGTCTACTGACATAATAGACCATTGGTAGACATTAACAATAAGTACATTGATATGAGCTAAATACAGTAGAAGGTACTTAATGATTTCTGTGCATACAGAGATTAAAAATAAACTCTTTGGTGAGAGGTGGCATTGTCCATTAAGTACAAGCCCAAGCTCTTCAAGGGATATCTTTGGTTGTTTTACAACATGAGTCTGATTTCTCTTTACTCATCTACAGGTCAGGGAATACAAACCCAGAATTACTACTCTGCTTTCTCATTGTGTGTTCTAGTCTCTTACAATGAGTATGTTGTACTGTTTTCAACATATTTCTGCCCTGTAATATGACCAGCTCCATATCTCTCAAACTCTTACTGAAATCAATCTGGACCAAGTCCAATATAATGGGGGTACAAAGGCCCAAAATATGCACATATTTTAAATATTGCTCTTATAAACTTAGAACATTGCTAGAATAACAGAATCTGTGTTAGCATGCATTTTCTGAAGTATATGAAGTATGAAACTCAAATATGTGTCATTATTTAGTGACTTCAATTACAGGTTTATGAGTTCATTGGTAAGTACTCGGCTAGCTGCCCTTCTTGGCAATTTTTAAGTGTAATTTCCCTTTTTGTGCTTGAAATAACCAACCCCATTTTATTATAGGCTAGCTTTAGCTATCCCATGGCTGATAATTGTATATTACTCCTAATGAGATTAACTGGGATCATAAATAGATAATTTGAGGGGACCCATACATGGGACAAAGCATTTAGGAGCTGCTTCTGTCCATAAGTAGTGTAGGAAGCAATTCTGGGGTACATTTGTTTCCCATCCATAAGTCTAAGTTGCACTTGAATATGGACAGGAATGAACTTTGTTTTATGTGGATGGGGAGTTTGTTACAGAGCAGCAGTATCCTCTGAGAAATATACCTGTCCCTCCAAGCCATTTTTTTGATTTTGCAGAAGAGTTTTAGATCTCTAGACTGAATATTTCTAATGCCATCTGACTTGCTGATGTGCAGCAAATCCATCAGTAATGGGTTGGAGAATGCCTCGTATGCCAGACACAGGTTACCTCTTAGCAGTCTGTAGTATACCGAGTATAGTGACAGGGCTTTGAGTCAGTCCCTGTAGTACATGTTGTTGTTGAGGCCTTGTATCCTTTTAGTAAGGTATCTCTGTGGGTGTTCCAGTTGTTGCATGTGTCTGGACAGATACATGCCCAAGGGGCATTACCTTTAATGACGGGCCTAATCAGGGCTGAGTAAAGGAGAACAATGACATATCTATATCTAGATACAGTTCCTTTGTTTATAAGCTGTGCAAAATAGAAGGACTTTCTTACAACAATGGACACATATTGTTCAAAAGTTAGGTCACTGTCCACATAAGTTTCAAGATCCTGAACAACTGGTTCAGCTGTTAGGGCCTATTGTCAATGTAGGAGTTCACTGAGGTAGATGACTTCCCAAAGGATACAGTAATGCATTTTTGGGCATTTAATTTCATTCCATGATTTTGGCACCAGATATTTATTTGGGACAAACCTTCCTGCAGGATGGCTAAGCCATTTGCAGATTCAATGACTGCTCTTGGCTTACAGTCATCTGTAAACGTAGTCACCCAGAGCCCTTTGGTGTTGGCATTTACTTCAGAAAAGTAGATGGCTAACAGGAGAGGTCCTGCACAGAATCCTGGGGAACAGCACTGGTGACTGTTCTCTTTGTGGAGATAACTTCCCCTGTTTTGGTTGTCTGCATCCTGTCTGTGAGCCACTTGGCAATCTAGAAGGTGACATAGGGATTTATTCTCAGTTTATTTACCTTTTCTATTATGGCTAAATGCAGAACTAAGCTTTGGACAAGTACATTTTTGGTGATATGCTATTAAATCACAAATTTTATGAGGAGAAGACCAAAAAAGAGGCAAAAATCTGGACATTCTGTAAAAATCTGAGCAGTTGAGAGGTATGGAGGTATGGACTATGACTAGCCTCAAGGTATTCCAAGACAGGTGTTAAAACTGCTGTGTACATGAGCAACATGACCTTAAGGCTTATAGTCAAAACTATGCTTAGCGGAGTTATATTGTATGGGTATGTTGTAATGTATTGACTGGACTCCAAGCCTCATGAGGACTCTACTCCATGATGATATTGTTTCAAGTCTTTGCTATATAAGCAACCAGTAGTTCCCTTGTGTCCAGCCTTACTCATCCTAGTACTGCTAAAGAAGGAAGAGAGCCAGAACTGAGCACTGCAGGTTCTAGACAATCACCCTTACACATACTTATAAGAAGTTTGGTTTCAAGCCCAAAGAAAAAAAAACGAAAATAGTATATAAAATAATTTAACAACGCAGATATAAAGGTTAAGTGTGTACTATTAATTGTCTTGTTATTTAAAAACTAATAAAATCCATTTCAGTAAAAAATCATTTTGGTTTATTAATAGTTTAGGCAAAATTGCATGTGATTTACAGTGTGTCTGTGTGTGTGTGTGTGTGTGTGTGTGTGTGTGTGTGTGTGTGTGTGTGTGTGTGTGTGTGTGTATGTAAAAAAAGCTGAGAACTAAATAGCCAACTCCCCCAAAGAAAACATTACATTTGGACAAATATCCATTTGTAGTCTTATTATCACAATTTTCACATTCAAGATGGAATACTACTTAATTTTTGGAGATTAATTTCCTCACAGTTACCTCAGGTAATGTACAAGAATGCTAAATTAAGTTTTCATATTTTTAAAAATGTGTGCAAGACAGTAACTGTTATTTCTTATAAGCATTTGATTCAGGGATTTAAAAGACAATACAAAGCATACAATTTATTTTTTAACTGTACAGTGGAGAGTTTTCTGTAAGCTTTATGGAATATATACTAAAGACAAAGATATCCTCAGGTTTTCGGGGATGCTACACTAGACTTGGCTACCCTATCTAGGTTAAGTAAACCTGTTCTACTGCATCTCAATTAATTCCTCTTCTTTGTACATTAGTATGATGTTAGATGTCTCAGTAATACTTTGTCAGTGATGTTATTCACGAGCTGCTGCTGTTACAGAGATTATTGTTGTTTATAATGGTTATTTTCTCCTGTTGTGCAATAAAATTTATCATGTCAAAAAAATCTCAAGACAAAGATAACAAAATTTAGAAGAGAATTATTAAAACAAGTTTAAAACTGCCTGCTCCTGTGCTGTGGAGGATAAAGCCCTGGCAACTGGGGTTTGACTAGCAGCTAGGGCACTTGATGATACAAGGTAAAATGATGGGCATCCTTGGGAAGGGTTGGTGGCCTTTAACCTGTTCTGCCCACTGCTGTATGTCACTCAGCCGTGGCAGGTTCATAGGTAGGTACTAGGCTGTTGGCCCTAGGGCCTATACAAGCCTAGCCAAAAAGCTACCCTGGCTTTCGCCACCCAAGAAAATTATTTTCCTGTGCCCCTGTCAAGCAGAACTGCAGAAGTGATCCCCAGGGTGAATTTCCTATTACCCATCCAATCATCAAGATTTTTCTTGAAGAGTGCTGATGAGCAGCTCTGTTTGACATAGACAGGTAGTCTGTCCAGAGTATGGGAAGTCTCTTGGACAGGAATCTTTCCCTCCAGCATGTTCTGTTTATTGTGGTGACAAGGATTAGGTCCCTAGAGCATGAAGCTCGGAGGGATTGGGATTTCTTTAAGTGGAGCATGTCCAACAGCTCTGGGTTTGACATAGCTTTGTATGTTAGGCAGAGATCACCTCTGAGTAGGCGATATGCGACGGAGTAAAGCTAGAGTCGTTTTCTGAGTCGGTCTGCATAAGGCATCTGTTTGAGGCCAGTAATCCTGTTTGTGAGGTATTTTTGCAGCCTTTCCAGTTGTTGTAGATGTCTTGTGAGGTACATACCAAAAGGGGTGTTGTACTCTATAATGGGTCTAATGAGTGATGAGTAGAGGGGAACGATGACCTCTTTTTTTCTAGATGAGAAACCTTTTGTGATGAGGTGTGCCACATAGAAGGATTTCCTGACCATTGTGGCGATGTGATTATCAAAGGAGAGACTACTGTCCACCTGTGTCCCAAGGTCTCTTATCACACTTTCGATGTTAAGTAGACTACTGCCTATGTGGTAGTTCATGGGAACAGAGTTTTTACCAAAGGAGATGACAATGCACTTTTTGTCATTGAGCTTGAGACCATGGCTTTGACACCAGGCATCTGTCTCAGTGAGGCCCTTTTGTAGGATGTCCACATCGTTAGGAGTTTTGATTATGGCTCCTAGTTTGCAGTCATCTGAGAATTTAGTTAGCCAAAGACTATCTGTGTTAGGTATCTAATACTTAACAGGAGAGGACCCAGGACTGAACCCTGTGGTACTCCACTTGTCACTCGTCTGAAGTCTGATTTGAAGTCTGCTACTTTCACAGTGTGGGTTCTGTCAGTAAGCCAGTTGGCAACCCATCTTGTGACATAGGGATGTATACCTAGTTTAGTGAGTTTATCTATAATTCCAGAGTGGGGGATGGTGTCGAACGCCTTCGCGAGATCTAGATTGGCTGTGTGAACCACCTTACCCTCATCTATGGCTTTGATGACTACTTCAAAGAAGTCTATTAGGTTTAGGAGACATGATCTGCCTTTTACAAACCCGAACTGTGTGGGGTCCAGAGTTTGGAGATCTCCAATGTCTGTTTATGAGTTCCATGATGATACGTTCCACGGACTTGCAGACCAGGCTCATCAGGCTAATGGGGCGATAGTTCCCGTGGTCTGTTGTGGCACCCCCCTTTTGTGGAATGGGATAACCATTGTGGTGCACCATTCAATGGGCACAAAGCCAGAGGTGAGGCTATGATTGAACATGGTACTTAGGTGGGGTGCCAGTTCATTCTGTAGTTCTTCTAGAAGGCAGCCTGGGATGTTGTCAGATCCCATGGATGCTGTGTTCTTGGCTTTGGAGAGTGAGGTTTTTACCCATGCAGCCGTGATTACAGGAACATTGCATTCTTTCGGTATAAAGATGGGCTCTTTAGGGAGTGAGAGGGGGGTAAAGTTAGCACTGAGCCCAAGTTTTCTCTGTATATTTAGTGTCATTGTGCTGTAACTCAGAGCAGATCTGAGTGTTGCCATTGATATTCTTGACATAGCTATAGAATGCTTTGTGGTTGTCTTTAGAATCAGTGGCGATTTTGTTTTCATAACTAGCTTTGGAGGATTTTATGAGGGATCTCAGCTTCTTACTGAGGCTGACCAGGGAGTTCCTCCAATCGTGGGATTTTACTCTTTTTGCAAAAGTTTCTTTCTTCTGTTGTAGAGTTTGTTTATGGCAGAAGACCACCAGATTGGCTTCCTTTTTTTGGAGGATAGCATCTTGGTTCTGTTAGGGATAGCACAATCCATGCACTCGTGTAAGTGCTTATAAAGTGTATTTGTGTAGGATTCAGCAGTCGTACCTCTATTCTCCATCTGCGTGGGTGTCGTGAGAAGCTGACCTCTGGTGTGAAACACCGGTCACCCATGTTGGTGATGACCAGGTGTAGGATATTGCTGCCCCTGTTGGGGCTGTGGATAAGTTGATCCAAGGCATTGGAATTGATGATTTCCAGAAAAAGTTGAGGAAAAGTGTTGGTACACGAGTAGTTTTCCCAGTGAATGGTAGGGTAGTTGAAATCACCCAGTATTAGAGTGTTGGGTTGTACCTTAATATTTTCCAGTGTATCAAGAAAAGACGAGTGGGAATCCTGGGGCATGGTGGGGGGTCTGTAGCAAGCTACAATCTGGATTGCGGTTTTGCTCAGAGTTAGTTGAACTTGGATAATCTCGGATGCATTATGCTGAGCAACTAGCTTGGAGGTGTGGATATCCTTAATGAATATGGACACGCCTCCACCTTTAATGTTTCGGTCTGGGTTTGGTGGCCGAAAGGTGTGGTATGAATTATAGCCTGGTAATGCAGGGGTGCTCTCTGGAGCTTTGAACCAGGTCTCTGTCACTGCACAGATGTCGATGTTCTCCATTTTAAGGAGTGCCTCGAGTGAGTGCATTTTGAGGTTTAGACCTCTAGCATTGAGAAGCATTACCCGCAGATTTTGCTTGCTTGTACCTGTTACGGTGGTGAATTTGTCATTTGAACCTTGCCTAAAAAAGGCACTATAGGGGTGGCAAGAGCCTTTGCCAGTATCTGGAATCCCAAGGGCGACAGGTGCAGGCCATCTCTGGCAAAGCAGTGTGGTCTGTCAATCATGTCATCCCAGGCAGACAGATACTGGATTCCCTTAGAATGACACCAGAAGTTTAGCCAATTGTTAAAGTCAGTCATTTTGTTCTTGTACTGTGGTATCATTCTGGGTAATGGCAGGATGCTACTCAGGGCTAGGGTCATACCTGCCTGGGCTACAAGATCAGAGAGCTCCTCCATGTCTCTTTTCATGTAGTCCAGGGAGGTACATCTCAGGTCATTCACACCAACATGGACAATGACAGAGTCATATTTGTACTTGTAGTGGAGTGACCTGAGTGCTTGCGTTATGTGGCGGATCCTGGCACCCAACAGGCAGCTGACAGTAACTTTTTCCTTGTTTAGCCTGGTGAGTGGAACATCAGTTTGCCTGACTATAGAGTCACCTATGACTAGAGTGTTGGGTACGTTATGCCTTATGGGCTGTAGTTGAGTAGCACACTGAGTATGTGGGCTATGTGTCATTTGGGTTGTGTTGGGGGGTGGAGGTTGATTGCATTTCTGCTTTGGAGGTCTCAGTTGTTTGGGCAGATTTTTACTGAGAGCCTCTGCAAATGTAGGTGTGTGTTTTGTGCTTCTGTGTGTGTTTTGGTGGTGTAGGTTTTGAGGGACTATGTGATGAGTGTGGTGTGGTGCAAGTGTTTACCTTTTCCTCTTGACTGTCTAGTCCAGTCTTCGGTGAAGAGAGCTTTGCTTCCAGTTTGGCTACATAAGTGCATCTCTCACAGGTCATAGTGTTGGGTGGTAGAAGGAGAGGGTTGTCTGTGTACATGAGGTAATTGCTGCATTGTCCCAAGATGCCCAGAATCATCAGGTAGACAGGAGAAAACACCAGGAGCTGACCTTTAGACATGCCTGAATAGGTGCTCATTTATTAAGTACTAAAAACTGTTTTCCTCTAAACAAGTGAGGAAAGTTGAGTGCTGTAGTAATTTGTAACTTATTTAGTGCTTATAATGAGTTCTGGACAAGTGCTGCGCTCAAAGAAACAGATGAGTGCTAAAACTAAAAAGCTGGCTAGTTGCAAGGGAAAATTTGAAGAGCAGACTTTATGGCGCCAGGAATAGTTTAACCGTAGTTAAGTGGGGGGTGGGGGCTCAGGAGCTCACAAACAGTCCTGGACACAGCAAATCCATATCTGGACAAGACCTGCCACAGGAAATGGGGGAAGCAAGCTTAGAATTTTTTTTTTCAGTAAAAGTGGAAAATGGAGAAAGCTGGAACAGAAGTTAATTCAACGTTAAGAATCTGAGTGGGTTGGCCTTCACAAATGTTCTCTATTAGATTGAGTGAACTAATGACACTAGACTGGGAGGTGTGTCACTGATCAAATATACAGTATGGGCTGGCAACTGCAAAGCCGCCAAGTATAAGAACACCACTAACACTAGGGAGGATGGGTGGGAAACTATTACAGCTCCTAGCTGTAGCCGCTAAATGAAAGTTTTAACAGATCAAGGAGCAAGCAGACTCTAGAGAATGCTTTTAATTGTAAACAGACAATTATAGTAATGCACACTATTACAATTCCTAGCTGTAGAACACAGAAACTTCAAAAAATCAAAAATGCACAGAAAAGCTTGGCTAGAGCACTCACAAACAGAAAATACAACTCTCGGTATGAAAAGGCAGTTTACGGTTAAGTAATTCAGTAAACATGCAATTAGAGTAATGAAACAGTATCTAGTAATGAAAAATACAGTTAAAACAGTATAAAACAGTATGTAAATGCAGTGAAACAATAAAAAAGCTTTATAACAGTGCAAAATGTAGTGGATCAACTGTATACCACAATTATAAGCTTTTCAGAAGTGCAGTTCAGTGAAATAAGTGTAAGAAATAACTTGTGCGGCTCTTGGAATCTTAAGGAATTTCCACTTAGTTTCAGTAATGAAATACAATCCACAGCTTGAGCAATACAATGGTGAGTAGATGCAAGTCATGACTGGGGCCGGCCATAGGGGATGTGGGCATGTCAACTCAATCCCAACCAAGAGGGATGTATGCTGTTATATCTGAGATGCTGGCAGGTCTGTTTGAGAGTCTAGTCCCCATTGCTAATACTTAAATTTCTATATTAACCAAAAGATGACGCATCAGGAAAGCTGACTATATCTATATCCATGGTATTTATATTATTATTATTATATTTATTATAATATTCTGTCAAAACAGTTTAAATACTAAGATTGGTATGATGTCTTTATTATAGAAATAGTTCTGAAAATATTATGTATTATTAAGTGGGAAAACAGACCTACTAAAGGAGTTCATAAGGTTTATACCAAACACTGCAAATGAAGATGGAGCTGCACACCAAACAAAAACGTTGGTATCAGTCACAGCACAACTGAACAGTAATGCCGAAGAAGCAGCTGTCTGTTATTTGTCATCAAAACTCTTGTTGTGAAGTAACTGATAGGAAAATGAGAATGTCTTAATGACAGGTAGAGAAATTCAAAATTGCCGATTTAAAAAAAAAATCAGGGAAACAAAACTCATGACATAAAGGAATTAATTCAGTGTCCATAGACTTGTATTTTCTAAAATTGCTATTTATACAAGTCCTAAAATATCAGGTATTTGATCAATAGCTACAGGTTTATGTGTGCATGTGTGGCAAGGAGTTCTCAAACTTAATTGGTATGACAAGTTACTGCCATAGTTTTTGGCAAGCTTAATATCTCCCACTAGTCTCTCAAGCAAGCATTTTATATACTTCAAAAACTGTACCAGCAGATTCAGATATTTACTTAAAAACTCCATCATTTCAATTTTGCTGAAACTTGCTCTCACTTTTTGAAACATTGATTTGTGTGTGTACATTTGCACGTGCATGTGCATAGGTTTGTGTGTGTATATAAAGTGTATCTGTACATATATATATACATATATAAATATAAATGTGTGTGTGTATATATATATATATATATATAAATATAAATGTGTGTGTGTATATATATATATATATATATATATATATATATATATATATATATATATATATGTTATTATTTACATTTGTTAACCAGGTAGGACTGGGTTGAAGAAACCCGTTTCCAGGAGAGACCCGGGAAGAAAAGCTCTACAAGAGTACACATTGGATAAAGTACAATTATTTAAGAAAAAATAAAGCAAAAATCTTACAAGTTTAACACTATTAGTACAGGTCATAGCAAAATGTTTACACAGAAATATAAGTGAGGTAAAAATGAAGTTATGTAATGTATACAATATCTCAAGACAAATCGGAAATTTAGAAGTTATACAAAAAATATACAATGTTCACAAGAAAAATTAGAGAGATGGTATGCAAGTCATGCAAGAGATGAGCAGTAATAGGAATCTCATGCCAGGGAGGAGCAGTAATAGGAATCTCATGTAGTGATGAACAGTAATAGGAATCTCATGCCAGAGATGAGCAGTAATAGGAATCTCATGCCAGGGATGAGCAGTAATAGGAATCTCATGCCAGGGATGAGCAGTAATAGGAATCTCATGCCAGGGATGAGCAGTAATAGGAATCTCATGTAGTGATGAACAGTAATAGGAATCTCATGCCAGAGATGAGCAGTAATAGGAATGTCATGCAAGAGATGAGCAGTAATAGGAATCTCATGCCAGGGATGAGCAGTAATAGGAATCTCATGCCAGAGATGAGCAGTAATAGGAATCTCATGCCAGGGATGAGCAGTAATAGGAATCTCATGCCAGGGATGAGCAGTAATAGGAATGTCATGCAAGAGATGAGCAGTAATAGGAATCTCATGCCAGGGATGAGCAGTAATAGGAATGTCATGCAAGAGATGAGCAGTAATAGGAATCTCATGCCAGGGATGAGCAGTAATAGGAATCTCATGCTAGGGATGAGCAGTAATAGGAATCTCATGCCAGAGATGAGCAGTAATAGGAATCTCATGCCAGGGATGAGCAGTAATAGGAATCTCATGCCAGGGATGAGCAGTAATAGGAATCTCATGCCAGGGATGAGCAGTAATAGGAATCTCATGTAGTGATGAACAGTAATAGGAATCTCATGCCAGAGATGAGCAGTAATAGGAATGTCATGCAAGAGATGAGCAGTAATAGGAATCTCATGCCAGGGATGAGCAGTAATAGGAATCTCATGCCAGAGATGAGCAGTAATAGGAATCTCATGCCAGGGATGAGCAGTAATAGGAATCTCATGCCAGGGATGAGCAGTAATAGGAATCTCATGCAAGAGATGCGCAGTAATAGGAATCTCATGCCAAGGATGAGCAGTAATAGGAATCTCATGCAAGAGATGAGCAGTAATAGGAATCTCATGCCAGGGATGAGCAGTAATAGGAATCTCATGCCAGAGATGAGCAGTAATAGGAATCTCATGTAAGAGATGAGCAGTAATAGGAATCTCATGCCAGGGATGAGCAGTAATAGGAATCTCATGTAGGGATGAACAGTAAAAGGAATCTCATGTTAGAGATGAGCAGTAATAGGAATCTCATGCCAGGGATGAGCAGTAATAGGAATCTCATGCCAGGGATGAGCACTAATAGGAATCTCATGTCAGAGATTAGCAGTAATAGGAATCTCATGCAAGAGATGAGCAGTAATAGGAATCTGATGCCAGGGATGAGCAGTAATAGGAATATCATCCTAGAGATGAGCAGTAATAGGAATCCCATGCCAGGGATGAGCAGTAATAGGAATCTCATGCCAGGGATGAGCAGTAATAGGAATCTCATGGGATGAGCAGTAATAGGAATCTTATGTAGGGATGAGCAGTAATAGGAATCTCATGCCAGCGATGAACAATGATAGGAATTTCATGCCAGGGATGAGCAATAATAGGAATTTCATGCCAGAGATGAGCAGTGATAGGAATCTTATGCCAGGGATGAGCAGTAATAGGAATCTCATGCTAGAGATGAGCAGTAATAGGAATCTCATGCCAGGGATGAGCCGTAATAGGAATCTCATGACAGGGATGAGCAGTAATAGGAATCTCATGACAGGGATGAGCAGTAATAGGAATCTCATGCTAGAAATGAGCAGTAATTAGAATTTCATGCCAGGCATGAGCAGTAATAGGAATCTCATGCCAGAGATGAGCAGTGATAGGATTCTTATGCAAGAGATGAGCAGTAATAAGAATCTTATGCCAGGGATGAGCAGTAATAGGAATCTCATGCCAGAGAATAGCAGTAAAAGGAATATAATGCAAGAGATGAGCAGTAATAGGGATCTCATGCCAGGGATGAGCAGTAATAGGAATCTTATGTAGTTATGAGCAGTAATAGGAATCTCATGCCAGGGATGAACAGTAATAGGAATCTCATGCTAGGGATGAGCAGTAATAGGCATCTTATGCCAGAGATGAGCAGTGATAGGAATCTCATGCCAGAGATGAGCAGTAATAGGAATCTCATGCCAGTGATGAGCAGTAATAGGAATCTCATGCCAGGGATGAGCAGTAATAGGAATCTCATGCCAGGGATGAGCAGTAATAGGAATCTTATGTAGGGATGAGCAGTACTAGAAATCTCATGCCAGGGATGAACAGCAATAGGAATCTCATGCCAGGGATGAACAGTAGTAGGAATCCCATGCCATAGAGGAGCAGTGATAGGAATCTCATGCCAGAATTGAGCAGTAATAGGAATCTCATGCCAGGGATGAGCAGTAATCGGTAGGGAGACTAGCTAGGAGAAATACTGAGGCAAAGCTAGTTAGTATTTAAATAATATATTAGGGTAGTTTTAAATGTGGACAGGTTGGGATTCGTTTGGATGTGCTGAGATAGATTGTTCCAGTCCTTGGCTATTTTAAAGGAGTAGAGTGTCGGTCCGAAGCCCGGATAAATGGGGAGGGTTGCATCAGGAAAGGCATCCGGCATAAAATTTTGCCAAATCATACATGCAGAAAACAGTACAGATATGCATACTGGATCGGACGAGGCCCAAGTTAACAACGACCACCACCAGTACTGTTGGCCAACAGGGTGTTTGCGGAATTTGGGCTACTGTTGGCCGAAGGTGGAGAAGAGGGGGAAGGCATGCCCAAAGGCAGGTAAAGACTGGGACTGTGGTAGTGAGGTTCAGAACTTTGATTGTTGGCAGTATGGCTGGTATAGGGAGAGAGCTAGCTGATATGATGGACAGAAGGAAGCTTGGTATATTGTGTGTGCAAGAGACCAGATGGAAGGGGAACAAGGCTAGGTGTATCGGAGGTGGGTTCATATTGTTTTATCATGGTGTGGATGGCAGGAGAAATGGTGTAGGGGTTATCCTGAAGGAACAGTATGCTAAGAGTGTTTTGGAGGTGAAAAGAGTGTCTGATAGAGTGATGTTATGAAGCTGAAAATTGATGGTGTAATGATGAATGTTGTTAGTGCATATGCTCCACAAGTTGGGTGTGTGATGGATTAGAAAGAAAAAATTTGGAGTGAGTTGGATGAAGTGGTGATGACTGTACCCAAGGGTGAAAGAGTGGTGACTGGAGCAGATTTTAATAGGCATGTTTGTGAAGGGAACAGAGGGGATGAGGAAGTGATGGGTAGGTATGGTGTTAAGCAAAGGAATGCAGAAGGTCAGATCTTAGTGGATTTTGCGAAAACGATGGACATGGCTGTGGTGAATACATATTTTAACAAGAGGGTGGAGCATAGGGTGACATACAAGAGTGGAGGAAGATGTGCACAGGTGGATTATATCCTATGCAGGAGGGCCAGTTTGAAGAAGATTGGAGACTGTAAAGTGGTGACAGGGGAAAGTGTAATTAGGCAGCATAGAATGGTGGTTTGTAGGATGACATTGGTGATCAAGAAGAGGAGGAAGAGTGTGATGGCAGCCCCAAGGATCAAATGGTGGAAATTGAAAAAGGGTAATTGTGAGGTAGAGTTCTGGGAAGAGTTAAGACAGGCATTGGGTGGCAGTGAAGAGTTACCGAATAGCTGGGTAACTACAGCAGAGCTAGTAAGAGAGATGGCTAAAAAAGGTGCTTGGTGTGACATCTGGAAAGAGGAAGGAGGACAAGGAGACCTGGTGGTGAAAGGAGGAAGTACAGGAGAGTATACAGAGAAAGTGGTTGGCGAAGAAGAAGTGGGATTGTCAGAGAGATGAAGAAAGTAGACAGCAGTATAAGGAGATGAGGTGCATGGCAATGAGAGTGGTGGTGAAGGCTAAGGATGAGGATTATGAAGGGTTGTATGAAAGGTTGGACACTAAGGAGGGAAAAAAGGACCTGTACCAATTGGCTAGACAGAGGGACTTAGCTAGTAAAGATGTGCAGCAGGTACGGGTGATAAAGGATAATGGGGGAAACGTACTCACAAGTGAGGAAAGTGTGTTGATGGAAAGAGTATTTTGAAGGGCTGATGAATAAAGAGAATGAGAAGGAGAGAAGGTTGGATGATGTGCGGATAGTGAATCATGAAGTGCAGTGGATTAACAAGGAGGAAGTAAGGATAGCTATGAAGAGGATGAAGAATGGAAAGGCTGTTGATCCAGATGACATACCTGTGGAAGCATGGAGGTGTTTAGGTGAAATGGTAGTGGAGTTTTTAACTAGATTGTATAATGAAATCTTGGAAAGTGAGAGGATGCCTGAGGAATGGAGAAAAAGTGTTTTGGTACCGATTTTTAAGAATAAAGGTGATGTGCAGAGCTGTAGTAACGACAGAGGGATTAAATTGATCAGTCACAGCATGACGTTACGGGAAAGAGTAGTGGAAGCTAGGTTAAGAAGGGAGGTGATGATTAGTGATCAGCAGTATGGTTTCATGCCAGGAAAGAACACTACAGATGCTATGTTTGCTCTGAAAGTGTTGATGGAGAAGTACAGAGAATGTCAGAAGCAGTTGCATTGTGTCTTTGTGGACTTAGAGATAGCATATGACAGGGTGCCTAGAGAGGAGTTGTGGTATTGTACGAGGAAGTCGGGAGTGTCAGAGAAGTATGTAAGAGTGGTACAGGATATGTACCAGGATAGTTTGACAGCGATGAGGTCTGCGGTGGGAGTGACGGATGAGTTTAAGGTGGAGGTGGGATTGCATCAAGGATCAGCTCTGAGCCCTTTCTTATTTGCAATGGTGATGGACAGGTTGACAGACGAGATCAGACAGGAGTCCCCGTGGACTATGATGTTTGTAGATGACACTGTGATCTGTAGTGAGAGTAGGGAACAGGTGGAGGAGACCCTGGAGAAGTGGAGATATGCTCTAGAGAGAAGAGGAATGAACATCAGCAGGACTAAGACAGAGTATATGTGTGTGAATGAGAGGGAGGATAGAGGAATGGTGAGGATGCAGGGAGTAGAGTTGGCGAAGGTGGATGAGTTTAAATACTTTGGATCAACAGTTCAGAGTAATGGTAAGTGTGGAAGAGAGGTGAAGAAGAGAGTACAGGCAGGATGGAGTGGGTGGGGAAGAGTGTCAGGAGTGATTTGTGACAGACGAGTACTAGTAAGAGTGAAAGGGAAGGTCTATAAGAGGGTAGTGAGACCAGCTATGTTATATGGGTTGGAGACAGTGGCACTGGTAAAAAGGCAGGAGTCAGAGCTGGACGTGGCAGAGCTGAAGATGTTAAGATTTGCACTGGGTGTGACGAGGGTGGACAGGATTAGGAATATGTATATTAGAGGGTCAGCCCAGGTTGGAAGGTTTGGAGACAAAGCCAGAGAGGCAGGATTACATTGGTATGGACATGTGCTGAGGAGGGATGCAGAGTATATTGATAAAGTGTTTAGAACTGTGTTGCATTTACCTATGGCACACTGTTATATTCCCTACTTTCACTCCTATGTACTCCCCTTCTCTTATTTCTCTCTCCCTTGATAGCTCACTACTTGTACCCACTTTCTCCTGTCTCTCCCTATTCCTCCATTTAATACTGCAACTGAATACACAAGACTTATGTCTGCCTAACTATACCTTTTCCTTACAGTTTTCATCCCTGCTGAAATATTTTACACCCCAGGTGTCTCCTAGTCCTCAGCGTGGCTTCTCGCCTATGAAAGAACATCTCTAATGGACTCCTGCTGTGCTTAATTTATAGTCATATTAAATCTGTGCTTCAGATTTAATATCAAAGGGTATGTACCTCACTGTATATTAGCCACTATAATCTTCTTGTGAATTTTTTGTTTAACTACCTGGAGAGCAGCAGCTAGCGGCCTACCATGGATTTTTGATCCCTCTCTCTACCTTCCTTGTCTCTTTGCACTTCCCCTGAATTCCCTGAGATCTAGCCTTATAAATACCTGATTTGGCCTCTAGGTGGCAGCATTTCCTGCTGTCCCTCTGTACCCTAATGTTTAGCAATACTTTTGTTTAAATAACACAGCCCTGTTTCCAACCTCAATTTCCAGCCACCATTCCCTTTAAACACTTCTCTGCCCTGTTCAGCCTCTAGTCTGCAGAAAACTTCTTTTCAACTCAAATTCTGAGTATCTTCCCTATAGTCTACTCTCCTCAGCTCTGTTCCTCGATTCACTGCTACACTCTCTGGTTTCTCCTCCGCTTTTGATCTACCCGCTCCGTTCGCCCTGCGGGCTCACTCCGCTCCCCTACCCTACCCCCAGTTCCCACCCACCACCAGTGGCCCTAGCCATATACCGCTCTAGCCACTCTCACATCCCCTCTGTCTAATCCCAACCCACATCTCATTAAAGGTATTCCTGCCATTTTACATAACTCCTCCCACTTCATAACATACCCTACTTATTCACTCTCTACCTTCAACTTTTTCATTACAATGCCTATTTTACCCATATCAGCATACCTCAAACTCCTACACATATTCTCAGTTCTTCAACTTTTTCATTACAGTGCCTATTTTACCCATATCAGCATACCTCAAACCCCTACTCCTATTCTCAATTCTTCCTTTCCTTTTTCTTCCCTATATCCTAACTGCCTATGAATATCTTAGCTACTCTAATTTCCACCAGCCATCTAAACAAACATCCCTACCAGCTTTATCAGCCACCCTTAAACACATTAACACAATATCCACAACCAACTATCTCCTCCCAAATTATCATAGTTATCCATATTACCTATAAACACTACTAAGTCAAGAGAACCCATAACATATTGAATCTTTCCCTAATTCACACATTTAGATTACACCAACCCCTCCTACTGGATGGTGACATTCATCCCAATCCTGGCCCTACCAATAATGTTCCTCATAGCCCAGTTAGACCATCTCCTTCTTCCTTTCACACCCCGACAAGACCTCCTAACTCCCTCTTCATAGCTCACCTAAGTATAAGAAGTGTAAATAATAAAGTGACTCACCTTCATGCTCTACTAGATGTTCATGACTTTGACATCCTATGCATAACCAAAACATGGTTAAAACCAGCAACCCAAGACTATGAAATCACCCCTCCAGGATATAGTATTTTAAGAATGGATCGTCTTAACAAGAAGGGTGGGGGCATAGCCTTAATATACAAAGCAGGGCTCCAAGTTATTTTACTGGATACCCACCCGCCATCTGATACCAATACTGAAATTCTCATCACTAAGCTACAACTAAATACTAGTAAGGCCATCTACATTATTTGCTCATATTTTCCTCCAGGTAATAACATCACCCCCCAGTAAATCTCCTTAGCTGGCTTTCTAATAACTATCCACAAGAAACCATACTGCTAGGCGACTTTAATATAGACTGGAATACCTGTAATAATGATAACCAACTAACTGTATAAACCTACAAGGCTTCTCCCAAACTATCACCTCTCCCACCAGAATCCACAAACCTACCAGTAAAGAAAGTACCTTAGATTGGATTCTAATAAATACTCACTCCCCAACATATATGTCAGGCATCCTGCCAGACAAGATTAGTGATCACTCACTAACTTATATAATTAGACAAAAGAGTAATATTCCTTACCCTTCAACTTTTAGAACAGCTTGCTCCAATAAACATTTTAACCCTGAACACTTCCAAAATGGACTTAGTGTATGCAACTGGTCACCCCTAAAACACTTCCACCTTAAGGAAGCAGTGGCATACTTCAATTCTAAGTTCCTAGAAATCTTGAACTACCATGCCCCTTCTTGTACTCTTAGAAACAGAACAAAACTGCTCCATGGCTTACAAAGGAAACTAAGCAAAAAATTCTATTAAGAAAGAAATTTTGGGCCAAATGGCGTACTTCTAAAGACCCATTTGATCATTTAAACTTTAAACAGTTTCGAAATTCTACTAAAGCATCAATATTACTAGATAAAAGAAACTTCTACTTTAAACTTCAACAGACCAATCAACATAGACCGCAAAAATTCTGGTCAGGTATCAATAGACTCCTTCATCCAGGCAACTCTAAGACACCAACACCCATCAGGTATTTCCCAAGAGAATCCCAAACAAATTGCTGATACATTTAATATCTTCTTTACTGAAGCCATCCAGTCACTTGCTAGCTCTCTACCTCCTGTATCCTCTAATCTACCCACCTCCTTAACTAACTCTCTATCTACTTTCCAACTACAACCTGTGTCTATATCCCTCATCTGTAACCATCTTCAAAACCCAAACCTTCTACCCCCCCCCTGCTGACCTCTTACCTGCTAAATATCTGCAAATAGCAGCTAAAGTTTTAGCTTACCCTATTTCTATCCTAATAAATAGAACCATAACAGAAGGTATCATCCCATCCATCTGGAAAGTCTCCCATATAATCCCCCTACGCAAAGGTGGCAACTCAACAAAACTTTATAACTTTCGTCCAATTGCCCTTCTCGCTCCCATAGCTAAAATCATGGAGAAATGCATTCACCTTCAACTGTTAGACCACCTTCTCCAAAATAGACTATTAGCTAGCTCTCAGCATGGCTTTAGACCCTTCCATGGCACCTCTACTGCCCTCCTATCATTTTCTGACCACATTAACAAAAAATGTAAGAATAACACCCTGTCCTCTGCAATCTTTATTGATCTCTCAAAAGCATTCAACATGGGTAACCATGAGCTACTGTTGAATATTCTTAAGTCCCTCTCACTTGATACTCAAGCAGTTCAATGGTTCAAGACCTACTTAGATAACAGGCAACAAGCAGTGCTTTGGGACAACAGTCTATCCACCCATCTTCCTGTCACCCTTGGTGTACCCCAAGGTTCTATTCTGGGCCCTCTTCTATTCTCCATCTTTATAAATGATCTAACTATAAGTATACCCCAAGCTACATGCATACAATACGCAGATGACTCCACATTAATTTGCTCAGCTACAGGTCCATCTGAACTGCAGTCCCTCACCCAAAATGTCATTGAACTAGTAGAAGAATGGTTTTTACAACATCTTCTCCTTCACTCCAAAAAGACTAAACCATTTCTCTTTACTCCTACACAAAAGTCCACCCCAATTGACCTCATTATTAAATCTAATAATGGCACAGTCATATCTCATGGCACTACCACCAAACTCTTAGGAGTAACTATTGACCACAACCTTAACTATGATACTCATAGCAATACCATAATAAAGTCAGTTAACCGAAAACTAGGCTCCCTCTATAAAATTAAACCCTTCCTTACTCCCATAGCTAGAACTACTATGTCCCACACCCACCTTATCTCAACTCGCTTTCTATGCCTCTCCTATATACACAAATCTGTCTAAAAGCAATCTCAACAAGCTGGCAATCTCCTACAGTAACATTGCCAGATTTACTACCAGCTCCCCTTTCAGAACCCACCACTGCCAAAATCTGAAGCAACTGGGTTGGCTGGAACTGCATAATCAAATTCTAGTCCACCAATTGATTATTGCCCATAAAACCCTTTATCATCCAGGTAACACACCAATTCACATGAGTCTAATCAGCCCATATAAAAATCTCACAAACCTATGCTCAGCAAATAAACAACTGGTATCTAGACAAAGACCCAACAATAAAGCAGGAGATTCACTTTTCTCTAACACTGTGGGAAAAAGTTGGAACCTTCTTCCTGTTGAACTCACATCTTTTTTAAACTGCACTATTCAAAAAGACCCACTGGCTATGTCCTTGTACTAACCCTGACTAAGATCTCTCTTCCTGTTATCCTAGGTTATAGCAGCAATTTACTACCCACTTTATAGCCACTTTAAGACCACTCCCTTCTAAGTTAGACTTATTATACCCTTGAAAGACTGTATGGTTATTTCACTGCCTTATAGCTAAGTCACTGCCCTTAACTAATTCTCCCAGTCTTGTTTATAACTATTCTATTTTCCTGTACCATTTTTATAACTTTGTTTTGGGAATCTCCCACTTCCTTCTGAATACTCTTTTCTTCTACTATTGTTTGGTCAACAAAAAATAAAAAAAAAGGGATTTTCTATTTTATTTGCTATTATCTATCATGAATGCTAAGTTACCATGTAACACCTGTTGTGTCTGACGTGAACTGTAACTGAAGTTGTAATGTTTTATTTGTTCTTGTTTTTTATGTGGAGCTTTTCTACCCAGGCCTCTATTGAAAATGAACATATATCCAGTTAGACTAGCCCGGTCAACAAATGTAAAATAAAATAAATAAATAAATAAATAAATAAATAAATAAATAAATAAAGATGCTAAGGATGAAGCTGCCAGGTAACAGGAAAAGAGGAAGGCCTAAGATAAGATTTATGGATGTGGTGAGAGAGGACATGCAGGTGGTTGGTGTGACAGAACAAGATGCAGAGGACAGGAAGAAATGGAAACAGATGATCCGCTGTGGTGACCCCTAATGGGAGCAGCCGGAAGAAGAAGAAGAAGAGGGAGTTGCCATGATAGTTGAGACTGGGTCACTTTTAACATTAGTTTGCTGGATGACCTAAGGAGCCTGCAGTTAGAATTTAGTTGGACTAGGTTTAAAAGAGCAGTGAAAAATGTATGTGTGTGTGTGAATATATATATATATATATAGATACACACACACACACACACACACACACACACACACACACACACACACATTTATATGTAAAATAAATATACATTGGCACTTGTTACTGACAACAACCTGTTGCAAACAAACTGACATAGGAGTCAGTCCTCTCTTTCCTCATTTAATCCTGTTTGGTTCACTGCTATAGAATGTTGCAGTTTATCTTACACTTAGCACATACAGACCCCTTTCTTTTCTCTCTCAACACACTTATAACTGATTTATCACTAGAAAGTTGAATTCATTCTGTCATGGAAAGGGTGGTATGCTACCTGATATAAAGGATGCAGAGTAGATACTCCCATTCACAGGTTCAGCCACATTATCCTGACTAGCTACAGTTATAATTACTAGAGTATAATATTTTAGGATTTTAATTTGACTGGTTCTCACATATTTTTAGGTACTTGTTTCCCCATCTAAGCATGACAAATAGCATTGCCTTATTGCATCACAAATACAGTGATGTAATAATAGTTATACATAGCCAAGGACAATACTTTACATTTATGTGTGTATATGCATATATATAGTATATAAATACACACACACACACACACACACACACACACACACACACACACACACACACACACATTTATCCCCCCTACACACACACACACACATACATACATATTTATATATATATATATATATATATATATATATATATATATATATATACTCATATAGATACACATATAGACTCACTGTTGCATTTTTTTTGTGTGGTGAATGGGTCATATACCTTTAAATCTTTCAGGGATGGTGCACTTACTCACTGACCTAGCTGTCTGGAGATGGTGTAATCACTAAGCCATCTGCCTGGCATGGTGGACTCACTTACCCATTTGTCTGGGAATGGTACACTCACTGACTGACCTATCTGTCTGTGCAATGTGAACTCACTAACCTATTTCTCTGGTGATGGTGCACTGAGATTTTAAATGGGTTACCTTAAAGCAGTTGCACAGCTGTAGATTATTCTGAATGTACATGGTACTTCTATTCATGGAGAATTTCCTTAACTGTCCCTTCTCCGAAAAATAATAACACTAACTCACTAGCTATAGAATTAGCATTAATCTTACATTGGAGAATAGTGTCAGTATATTTATTTCCATAGTTCAGATAACCAAACTGTATTGAATTCCATTGCTGGATTTCACAAATACTTAGCAATGTCCGTAGCAGTACATTCAAAAGGCTCCTCTTTAATAGGCATTTGGCACAGATGTTTTTTAAGTCTGGTTGAGGAGCTGTCTTCTGGTATTATGCATATTCATCACATAAGTTCTCAACTTCTTTCCTTCTTCCTGGCCAGTAAAACCTTTCTAGGGTGCTTGTATTAGTCTTATCCATTCCTAGGAGTCTCACTAGCACATGCCTAAGTGCTAACCTCATCACTAGGTTTCTAAATATGTTTTTTTTTTTAAACAAGAAACATCTTTATTAAACCATCACTTACTACATAGGCAGTCATACACTTATTTTAATGAAAACAAACCACATTTTCACAATCCTAGTCGCAACCATTTTACATCATAAACCATACTGATACACTCCCAGTTGCAAACATTATACATCACTTATAATCACCCAGTGTTTCTCACTCAAACATTACATAACTCATTTAAGTCCTGCCACCTTTCAAACCTCATTCCTCGTATGGATTGTTCCCACAATTCTCATTTTTTCCTCTGTAGTTTGTTCCTACCCTTTTCTAAAGGTCTCATTTCCAGTTCTTTTATCTCAGTCACTATATTCTATGTATATATATACACTATATTTTGGGCGGCACAGTGGTGCAGTGGTTAACATTGTCACCTCACAGCAAGAGGTTCTCCGGTTCGATTCTCGGCTGGGGTGCCTTCTGTGTGGAGTTTGCATGTTCTCCCTGTGTTCGCGTGGGTTTCCTCCGGGTACTCCAGTTTCCTCCCACATTCCAAAGACATGCATCTGGAGCATTTCTCCCCGGGCCTCCGCTGAAAACAGGCTTTGTGGAACCTAGTCGGACATTCCCGGTCAACAAATGATAAATAAAAATAAAATAAAAATATTCACTGCTTCCAGTAGATTTGGTTTAGATTTTGATTTCCATTTTCTAGTAATTGCTTTTATGGCAGCCATCATAATTAAACACAGCAAGGCCTTACCATGTCTAGGCAATTCCGATTCTGTATCATAGCTCAGAAAAATAATCTCCCTTATCAGACCAATCTGCCAACCCAGCGCCTCCAACAGTGCACCCTGAAGGGAATCCTTAAAGTCCACCAACTCACCGCACTCCCAGAAAATATGTCCCCAATTACCTCTTTCTTCCCCTTCACACTCCCAGCTGTCTGCCTGAGAAAAATTTCTCTGGAGTCTACTTGTCTCCCAAATATTTAACAAAATTTAGAATATTTAGGATTTTTGCCTAGGTTTGTAAATGGTTTGAGCAGTAACAATAGACATATTACTTCCTGTCTGTCCCTATGTAGTCTATGCAATACGTCATTTTGTAACTGGATGTATGAGTAAGAAGTGAGAACTTATCTAGTTTATTCCCCTATAGCTCTTAACTATATTTCCCTTGCTAACTGAAAGTGCAGACTTCTAATTGTGCCTTTTAAAGTTTAGCAAGCTTACCTGGTGGACAGCCAACTCTGGATTTTTCTCAGAGTCAATGTCTCATGATTTAGAAGGTGCTGCCTGTTCTCCTGTCAGTACAGGCAATAGGGTATTAGTGTCTAACTCATCTTCTAAGAAAGGTGATGCATACTGTATTCATTAGTGTTAGTTACTCTATCTACTTTACTTTACTTATTTCTTATTTTTTTATTAATGTTTTTTGTTTAAAGCCCTGAAACAGAATCATTGTTTTCCACTGTTTAGCGCTCCTCTTTTAGTAAATGGGAATATGAATAGTATCTGGCAGTTGATGCAGAGGATAAACCTGTGAGTAATAGTTCCTGTGGTACAGGGTTTGAGTCCCTCAGCCCTTATTTACCTGTTCTGTGACCTTGGGCAAGTCACTTAACCAGATATTGCTCCGAAGGCACCCGTGAAAGGGGATTGTGAGTCTTCCTAGTTAAAAATGGATGTTATTATTAGTATAATTATTATTATAGTTCTGTTCAAAGTTACCTTGTCTCTCAATATAGATCAAAACAAACTCTATTTTCAGTTTTAGCTTTGTCTGTTCTTACAGATATTTATTTATTTATTTTACATTTGTTTACTGTGAAAGTCTAACTGGGCATACATCTCATTTTCAGCGGAGGCCCGGGGAGAAAAGCTCCACAAAGATTAGTACAGCAAATACAGTAAATACAATACAGATGTTAATAAAGTACAGTACAGAGTCAATAGTTAATAAAGTACAGTTTCAAGGCCAAGAAAGGAGCAAAATGTAAATATATTATAAGGAGCAGAGTGTGTTGCAATAAACAACACAGTTGAAAGGACATTTCATTCATTCATTTGGTTACATTCATCAGTGGATAATACAGTAAACACACATTGATTAAGAGTATAGAAAGCAGTTGTTGCAAGCTTTCATAGAAGGTTAGGGTGTGATATGATCTAATTAAATGAAGCTACCCAGGGTCATAACAATTACATAACCAAGAACTATGTAAATGGGACTGGAGGAGTTTTTGTGAAATTATTTTTGTTTTCAGTGGTCCTAATGTCTGCAGGGATTCCATGCTTTTGCAACAGAAATGGAAAACAGAGCTATTGTTGCTTGTTGCTTTTGCCTATGTTAGCCAGCGCTTTTTTGCTGGATCTTAATAGGCGTTTGTTAGGGTAGATATTAAGTAGACCTTGAAGAGCAGGAATTCTATCGGGATAATATAGAATTTGGCAGGCTATTGTAAGCGGGTTATATGTGAGCAGGTTGGGTAAATCTAGCCAGGATAGTTGCTTGATTGCTATGCAGTGATGTGTTCTGAAGAGTGAGTCAATAGCAAACCTAGTTATTTTATTGTAGCAGGTGTTTAGTCTGTTAAAGTCTCTTTGTTTAGGTTGACAAGTATGAGGGAGGCATAGAGGAGTGGTGATAGTAGGTGAGTTTTTGCAATGGTGGATTTGCTGTCATTGGTGAGGTACTTTTTGCATCTATAAAGGTTCTGAGTTTTTTATGGACTTTCTTTATTGTCTGTGCGATGTATATATTGAAATTCATGTTATGATGTATGATAACCCCTAGAAGTTTGGTGTGTTGTACAGGTGTGCTTAGAATGTTATTAGCTGATAATATTGTGAATAGTGGTATGGGGTGTAAGGCTCTAGTGGAAAAGAATATCATTAGTTGTGTTTTATTGGGATTAAGTATTAGTTGAGACTTGGCTAATTAGGTTTCAACAGCGATAAAGGACTCTCGTGTCAAATCCTAGAGTTGAGGGAGTGATGGTGCCGAGACGATTAGAGTGGTATCATCAGCGTACAGGACTAGAGTGGCATACTGAGCAGCTTTGGGGAGTTGGTTGGTCAATATGTTGAAAAGAAGAGGTCCAAGAATGGATCCTTGGGGGATCCCTAGGGTTACTTAGATAGTCTTGAAACAATGCAAGTGTGAAGTGGCTATGATTAAGATCAAAGAGAGGAGAAAGGAGTTTGGGATGGGAGACAGTATCGAAGGCCTTGGAGATATCTAGGAATACAGTGGATACTAGGTTACCATTGTTTAGATGTTGATTTATTGTGTTGGTAAAGCTAATAAGGGCTGTGGTGGTACTGTGATTGGGGCAAAATCCATGCTGGGTGTTGGTTAGCATTTTATTAATGAGGAGTTGCTATTTGGGAATGTATACATTTTTTGAGGATTTTAGATATGGGGGATAGAATTACATTTGGGCGATAATTAGATAGTTCCACAGTTACCTCCTTTGTGGAGTGGTATTCTATGTGAAATTTTCCACAGAGAAGGAATGCGTTCTGATAAAGAACAATTAATAAGCATGAAGACTGGATAAGAGATGGCTTTGGCTGCGATCTTTAGATATTCTACAGGTAATTTGTTGGCAGCCAGGCTTGTGGGTTTAAGCCTATTTAGGTATTTATGTATTGTGCTAGTTGGGACAGGCTGTAAGGAGAAGAGGTTTTGGTCTGCTGGTACGGAAGGTAGGTTTGGATGGTGGGAGAACTACTATTGGTGAGGCCTAGGATGGATTTGGTTAAGTGTTCATTAAATTGGGTGGCAATATTATTGGTGGTGGTGTCAGTGTTAGGGGGTGGAGTACTGGTCTTTCCTGGTTGTAGGAATTCATTAATGGCAGCCCAGAATTTTTGTTGGTCATTTTGTGTTTGGTTTGAGTGCCTATATAGTGGTTCCTTTTGTCTGTCCTAATTTGTTTTTTGGCTTTGTTCCTTAGTTCCCGGTATGCCTGCCTGTTAGTTTGAGGTTTTGTTTTTGACGCCATGAGTCTTTGTTTTAGCAGTAGACAGGTGTCTCTGGACAGCAAGGGGGCATAGCTGGACAGCTATGATAGGGGCAAGATGATTTAAAATATTTAGGAAAATGTTATTGAAGTAGTCTATGGCACTTTCCAGGGGGAGAGATCAGAGTGGTCTCCAGTTGCATTGATTAAGTGCAGATATGAAGTCATGAGTTTTGAAATTCTTTCTGTAACAGATTTGCTGGAGGGTGGAGGATTTTAATGGATTCACTTGGTGTCTAATTATAAAGATGGGAAGATGGTCACTGAGGGTGTATGGGAGGGAGGCTTAGAGGTAGGATTGAGATGGTCTGTTGCCCAGAGTCTTCCCTTACCTGAGTTTTTGGTTACACTAACAAAAATGACCGGGTAGAATTTCTACTACTTTTAGTTCACAACAGAGATCTTTCTTATCGATAAGATTATCTTCCTCAACATGTATGTGTTATATAGAATTCTCAAATGTAGAAAGAAAATATCCGGACTAGGGGAAAAACAACAGAACCGAAACCACAGAACAGAAGGCTCGGGCTTTGCGAAAAGATGACAAGCAAGTAGATGTAGTTTAGCACTTGCTTCCACTTTATTTAAAAACATGGACTTCATCAGAAAAACGGGAACTCTCCCATGCTCCCGTTTTTATACACAAAACAGGAAGTGATGTAAAATGACAAATACATAAAATTAAATGTCTTTGTTTTTTCAAACAGAAAATGAACTATTTTAACTTCATTGATGTATTGTAAAAACATCATTAAAAACCGTTAGTTATACTCTCTCTTTGTGACAATGTACTATGAGCATATTTTACTATAATTTGTTTACAAAATTTGAAATTTATGTATATGTGTGAAAATAAAAAATTACAACACGTTTGTAAGAATGATTCATTTGTCTTTAAATGTTGCGAAATTCTCCACGTAACCAAATTAGACTCAGGTCTATCTGTTAAAACTCTACATGGAAGCAAATGTATTTTTTCTTTGTTTGTTTAAATATTTAAGATAAATAGTTGAATGTGCAAAATCCCAAAATACATTCATTATAGATGTATTGAACCTGTCGAATGTTCATATACCTAAATATAAGCATTGTCAAATTGTCAAAACTTAAAAAGTACATGAACATATAATAAACCTTTTACTATCAACTAATGAATCTATATCTATGTAACTCCATCATGTACCTTAAAAACAACTGTCCTATTTACATAATCACAGATGTTGAAACTTTTCATTTCTCAATACCCCTTCTATTATTAACTAGTGTATTAAAACTTCATAACTCCGATTGGAGCTGAACTAACCAACATCTGAACCTAATAGGTATTAAATATACTACTAAATATACTACCTATATAATAAAAAACATTTGATATTAATAGTATCGTTTAGCCCTGGGGAAGAATCAGCCCCTAATAATAACTGCCACAAAGTCTCCTTCTGTTCTAATTTATTATTAATGTCACCATTCAGCACTCCTTTGTCTGTTTGATCTAATACAAAAAATTCAAACTTCTTGAAATTGTCACAAGTCTGGGCATGTCTTGCTAAGGAATTGTTAGTGTCCTTATTTTTTATTGCCAAGACATGTTCGTAAATGCGTCTTTTCAAAAATCTTATTGTTTTGCCTATATAATAACTTCCACATGTGACACATGTCGCCAAATAGACAACATGGTCACTGTTGCAGTTGTAATACTTATGTGCCCAGAGTGTTCTATTCAGGTGTTTCAACGTCACAAAGGAAGTATTACTAATATATCGACACTGCTTGCAATCTTTGCATGAAAAAGTTCCTTTTTTATTGCTTACTACTCTAGTCAATGTCTCTCTATTGTAACTTTTGTATTCTAGCATCTTCTTAACATTTACCACATTTCTGTAAGTAAATGTTGGTGTTGTCCCCAAAACTGTCATGAGGTCTCTATTTCCTAAAATTATCCTCCAATTTGTCTCTACAATACCCCTGATGTACAACATTTCGTTAGACAGGGGTAATGGAAACATTGTACTACAATCCTTTATTTCTGGGATTGATATGTTATGTACAGTGTTCCCTACTAGAAACTCATTCTTCTTAATGGACAAGATTGGTTTTGCCACACCTTGTCTTAAATTGGCTACCTCTCTTTCCAATTTTTTCAACAATTTCAGTTGATACCCTCTCTCCATGAATAATTTCCTTAATAACAGTAACTCTGTGTGATATATGTCATTGTCAGATGTTAGTCTACTCAATCTTATCATTTGCCCTTTTATGACATTTCTCTTCATGTGCTCAGGGTGTAGACTTTCCTTATGCAGATACTGATTTGTGAAACAAGGTTTCTTATATATTTTGCTTTGCAAAATATGATTATCACTATCAAAATATAGTGTAACATCTAAAAAATCTATTTCCTTCCCAAAACCACTGATTTTGAATGTTAGGAAGCTTGTTGTTTTATTTAGATCATTCACCACATTTTCAAATTCATTTCTTTCTCCTCCCCATACGAAGAACAGGTCATCTATGTATCTGACATAAAGTAGAACTTTGCTATAACTATTGTGTACTTTAAGATGTTCATGTTCCCAGTTTGACATGACTATATTTGCGAATGCGGGAGCTACTCTGGCTCCCATCGCCACGCCAGATATTTGTTTATAATATTCTTTGTTGAAGACAAAAATATTGTTGTCGAGGATTATGTCCATAAGTGAACAAATTGTATTGACCTTAGAACTGCACATACTGGACTTTGTGGCCAGATACAGTCTCAAACCCTCCACCCCTTCTTCTTGATTGATTGAAGTATAGAGACTCTTTACATCCAGTGTTGCAAAATAAACCTGATTATAAGAAAACTCACTTTTAGCTAAATTTCTAATAGATGCCACGAGTCTCTTAAGAAGTGTTCTGCTTTTTGTGCAATTGGATTCAAGATACTGTCTAACCAAATAGAGATATTCTCCGTTTTGGAGTTTTTCGCTGACACAATAGGTCTGAATGTTAGATCATCCATGCCATACTGTACCTTTGGTATTCCAAAAAAACTTCCTATATTTGGATGTTCAGTTAACATGAAATCATAATCTTCCTTTTCTAATTCGTCTTGACAGTACATGTCAAAAAGAGTAGTATTTACCCTCCTATAACATTTCAGAATATGTTCAAGACTTACTCTACAATAATTATGCCCGTCTTCCAACAGTGTGTTTATAGCCTTGTTATAATCAACTAAGTTCATAATTATTATCTTACCCCCTTTGTCCGCTTTCATAACCCTAATATCTTTAGATTTAGACATATCTTCTAGGGCCTGACGTTCCAAAGGTGTCAAATTATCTTCTTTATCTACGTTCACCATGCTTCTAAATTCAGTCTCACAAACCTTCTGGAACACTTGAAGTGTATTGACTAAAGGGGGATTATAGGTACTAGGTCTCCTGAATATATTTCCCTTACTAGGACAAGGCATATTGACATCCTTCATTATGTATTTAAGATTTAATTTACGTAAAAAAATCCTAAATTCTACTAACAGTTTCCCTATTTCCACCCTGTTAGAGGGTATGAAGTTGAAACCCTTCTTTAACAAATTGATACAAGAAACAGAAAGATTAAAGTCATTTAAATTGACTATAGTCATTGAATAGTCATTATTCTCAGGGTGTGTTGTCACCACTTCTTCCTGTTCTTCCCTTTCTGTTTGCCCTTGTATTGGGTGGAATTGTACCACCTGGTAGTCTTTTTGGCTTGACCTTGGTTCATTTGAAAAGGGACATTGCTGTTGGAAACTAATACTTCTGCAAAACTAGTATTAGCTGTATTTCCCTTATTGTTGTTGTCACCATTCGTGTTGTTCAAATTATTTTCCACAGTATGCCTTTCATTATCACTTGAATTGATATTAGCTTGGAATTCATTGTTGGACAATTGTCTTTGCCAGTATTAACGCCACTATTGTGTACTTCACCTCCATTGGAACCCTTAAGGTTCTGATCAACTTCTCTTCTGTTAGTGTTTTCGTTGTCATTGATGTCAGTACGTTCACTGTGTGTATTAATATATGCCTCATTATTACTATAAGCATAGATGTCCCTTCTCATCTTATTCTGCTTTCTGATAATTATTGTAGCCTTATGTCTGTTTGATTTGACCTCTATACTGTTGTATAGGGGTAAAAACTGAGAAAAGCAAGGAAACTGTTTGATTTTTTCATCTAGCGTTTTTATCTCTTCAGTAAGTTTGAGCAGTTCTGTCTCGTAATGACTCACTAAGATTCGCATCATAGATATCCCAGCTTCATTGTATAAATTTATTAATGTATTACACAAGTCATCACCTGGTACAACGCAATTCGGGAATTTGGCAGTCCTTAGACCCTGAGGTACAATATTGCGTGCAATGCACTCATTCAGGTAAGATACTTCTAAACGCAACGTGGTCAACCTAATGACTAACCGTTCTAATTCAAAAACGGCTTTCTTACATGCCTGTGTTCTATCACTGTTTGTACTACTTGTTGCGTTATAAATTGGCATCAGTTGAAAGTTCTTAAACGGGTTTTCCGTTTCGGAACAAACATATCCCCAAACATTACCCGTGTATTTGCTTGAATCATTGTTGATAGCACCAGCAGTTGTAACTGCGTCTGTACCATCATGACTATTTAAACCAGTCCTTGTACTGTCATGGTTGTTCGGAACAGTCAATAAAATGTTTTCATTACCTTGTTTGTCTTGTGCGGTCAGATTTTTTACGCTTCCAGATGGTTTTACAATATACGCACTTGATTCGTTTTTCAAAACGTTCCTCACTATTTCAGTAATCTTGGCAAGCAAATCTTGATCACACCCCTTGGACTGCTTCCGCTCTCCAGCTGACACAGCTCCGTCCAAGCCGGGAGTAGGATAAATGGACACATCCAATAATTCATCCTGGGAGAAGACTTCCGTAGCCATCTAATGCGATAAAGCCAACAAACCGTCCTGTTAGACCAATGTAGAAAGAAAATATCCGGACTAGCCGAAAAACAACAGAACCGAAACCACAGAACAGAAGGCTCGGGCTTTGTGAAAAGATGACAAGCAAGTGTATGTAGTTTAGCGCTTTCTTCCACTTTATTTAAAAACATGGACTTCATCAGAAAAACGGGAACTCTCCCATGCTCCCTTTTTTATACACAAAACAGGAAGTGATGTAAAATGACAAATACATAAAATTAAATGTCTTTGTTTTTTCAAACAGAAAATGAACTATTTTAACTTCATTGATGTATTGTAAAAACATCATTAAAAACCGTTAGTTATACTCTCTCTTTGTGACAATGTACTATGAGCATATTTTACTATATTTTACTATAATTTGTTTACAAAATTTGAAATTTATGTATATGTGTGAAAATAAAAAATTACAACACGTTTGTAAGAATGATTCATTTGTCTTTAAATGTTGCGAAATTCTCCACGTAACCAAATTAGACTCAGGTCTATCTGTTAAAACTCTACATGGAAGCAAATGTATTTTTTCTTTGTTTGTTTAAATATTTAAGATAAATAGTTGAATGTGCAAAATCCCAAAATACATTCATTATAGATGTATTGAACCTGTCGAATGTTCATATACCTAAATATAAGCATTGTCAAATTGTCAAAACTTAAAAAGTACATGAACATATAATAAACCTTTTACTATCGACTAATGAATCTATATCTATGTAACTCCATCATGTACCTTAAAAACAACTGTCCTATTTACATAATCACAGATGTTGAAACTTTTCACACATATACATAAATTTCAAATTTTGTAAACAAATTATAGTAAAATATGCTCATAGTACATTGTCACAAAGAGAGAGTATAACTAACGGTTTTTAATGATGTTTTTACAATACATCAATGAAGTTAAAATAGTTCATTTTCTGTTTGAAAAAACAAAGACATTTAATTTTATGTATTTGTCATTTTACATCACTTCCTGTTTTGTGTATAAAAACGGGAGCATGGGAGAGTTCCCGTTTTTCTGATGAAGTCCATGTTTTTAAATAAAGTGGAAGAAAGTGCTAAACTACATCTACTTGCTTGTCATCTTTTCGCAAAGCCCGAGCCTTCTGTTCTGTGGTTTCGGTTCTGTTGTTTTTCGGCTAGTCCGGATATTTTCTTTCTACATTGGTCTAACAGGACGGTTTGTTGGCTTTATCGCATTAGATGGCTACGGAAGTCTTCTCCCAGGATGAATTATTGGATGTGTCCATTTATCCTACGCCCGGCTTGGACGGAGCTGTGTAAGCTGGAGAGCGGAAGCAGTCCAAGGGGTGTGATCAAGATTTGCTTGCCAAGATTACTGAAATAGTGAGGAAAGTTTTGAAAAACGAATCAAGTGCGTATGTTGTAAAACCATCTGGAAGCATAAAAAATCTGACCGCACAAGACAAACAAGGTAATGAAAACATTTTATTGACTGTTCCGAACAACCATGACAGTACAAGGACTGGTTTAAATAGTCATGATGGTACAGACGCAGTTACAACTGCTGGTGCTATCAACAATGATTCAAGCAAATACACGGGTAATGTTTGGGGATATGTTTGTTCCGAAACGGAAAACCCGTTTAAGAACTTCCAACTGATGCCAATTTATAACGCAACAAGTAGTACAAACAATGATAGAACACAGGCATGTAAGAAAGCCATTTTTGAATTACAACGGTTGGTCATTAGGTTGACCACGTTGCGTTTAGAAGTATCTTACCTGAATGAGTGCATTGCACGCAATATTGTACCTCAGGGTCTAAGGACTGCCAAATTCCCGAATTGCGTTGTACCAGGTGATGACTTGTGTAATACATTAATAAATTTATACAATGAAGCTGGGATATCTATGATGCGAATCTTAGTGAGTCATTACGAGACAGAACTGCTCAAACTTACTGAAGAGATAAAAACGCTAGATGAAAAAATCAAACAGTTTCCTTGCTTTTCTCAGTTTTTACCCCTATACAACAGTATAGAGGTCAAATCAAACAGACATAAGGCTACAATAATTATCAGAAAGCAGAATAAGATGAGAAGGGACATCTATGCTTATAGTAATAATGAGGCATATATTAATACACACAGTGAACGTACTGACATCAATGACAACGAAAACACTAACAGAAGAGAAGTTGATCAGAACCTTAAGGGTTCCAATGGAGGTGAAGTACACAATAGTGGCGTTAATACTGGCAAAGACAATTGTCCAACAATGAATTCCACAGCTAATATCAATTCAAGTGATAATGAAAGGCATACTGTGGAAAATAATTTGAACAACACGAATGGTGACAACAACAATAAGGGAAATACAGCTAATACTAGTTTTGCAGAAGTATTAGTTTCCAACAGCAATGTCCCTTTTCAAATGAACCAAGGTCAAGCCAAAAAGACTACCAGGTGGTACAATTCCACCCAATACAAGGGCAAACAGAAAGGGAAGAACAGGAAGAAGTGGTGACAACACACCCTGAGAATAATGACTATTCAATGACTATAGTCAATTTACGTTACTTTAATCTTTCTGTTTCTTGTATCAATTTGTTAAAGAAGGGTTTCAACTTCATACCCTCTAACAGGGTGGAAATAGGGAAACTGTTAGTAGAATTTAGGATTTTTTTACGTAAATTAAATCTTAAATACATAATGAAGGATGTCAATATGCCTTGTCCTAGTAAGGGAAATATATTCAGGAGACCTAGTACCTATAATCCCCCTTTAGTCAATACACTTCAAGTGTTCCAGAAGGTTTGTGAGACTGAATTTAGAAGCATGGTGAACGTAGATAAAGAAGATAATTTGACACCTTTGGAACGTCAGGCCCTAGAAGATATGTCTAAATCTAAAGATATTAGGGTTATGAAAGCGGACAAAGGGGGTAAGACAATAATTATGAACTTAGTTGATTATAACAAGGCTATAAACACACTGTTGGAAGACGGGCATAATTATTGTAGAGTAAGTCTTGAACATATTCTGAAATGTTATAGGAGGGTAAATACTACTCTTTTTGACATGTACTGTCAAGACGAATTAGAAAAGGAAGATTATGATTTCATGTTAACTGAACATCCAAATATAGGAAGTTTTTTTGGAATACCAAAGGTACAGTATGGCATGGATGATCTAACATTCAGACCTATTGTGTCAGCGAAAAACTCCAAAACGGAGAATATCTCTATTTGGTTAGACAGTATCTTGAATCCAATTGCACAAAAAGCAGAACACTTCTTAAGAGACTCGTGGCATCTATTAGAAATTTTAGCTAAAAGTGAGTTTTCTTATAATCAGGTTTATTTTGCAACACTGGATGTAAAGAGTCTCTATACTTCAATCAATCAAGAAGAAGGGGTGGAGGGTTTGAGACTGTATCTGGCCACAAAGTCCAGTATGTGCAGTTCTAAGGTCAATACAATTTGTTCACTTATGGACATAATCCTCGACAACAATTTTTTTGTCTTCAACAAAGAATATTATAAACAAATATCTGGCGTGGCGATGGGAGCCAGAGTAGCTCCCGCATTCGCAAATATAGTCATGTCAAACTGGGAACATGAACATCTTAAAGTACACAATAGTTATAGCAAAGTTCTACTTTATGTCAGATACATAGATGACCTGTTCTTCGTATGGGGAGGAGAAAGAAATGAATTTGAAAATATGGTGAATGATCTAAATAAAACAACAAGCTTCCTAACATTCAAA
Organism: Protopterus annectens; assembly: GCF_019279795.1. Lineage (NCBI taxonomy): Eukaryota > Metazoa > Chordata > Ceratodontiformes > Protopteridae > Protopterus > Protopterus annectens. The sequence goes on from NC_056744.1 coordinate 1,422,320,556, forward strand.
ATCAGTGGTTTTTGGATGGAAATAGATTTTTTAGATGTTACACTATATTTTGATAGTGATAATCATATTTTGCAAAGCAAAATATATAGGAAGCCTTGTTTCACAAATCAGTATCTGCATAAGGAAAGTCTACACCCTGAGCACATGAAGAGAAATGTCATAAAAGGGCAAATGATAAGATTGAGTAGACTAACATCTGACAATGACATATATCACACAGAGTTACTGTTATTAAGGAAATTATTCATGGAGAGAGGATATCAACTGAAATTGTTGAAAAAATTGGAAAGAGAGGTAGCCAATTTAAGACAAGGTGTGGCAAAACCAATCTTGTCCATTAAGAAGAATGAGTTTCTAGTAGGGAACACTGTACATAACATATCAATCCCAGAAATAAAGGATTGTAGTACAATGTTTCCATTACCCCTGTCTAACGAAATGTTGTACATCAGGGGTATTGTAGAGACAAATTGGAGGATAATTTTAGGAAATAGAGACCTCATGACAGTTTTGGGGACAACACCAACATTTACTTACAGAAATGTGGTAAATGTTAAGAAGATGCTAGAATACAAAAGTTACAATAGAGAGACATTGACTAGAGTAGTAAGCAATAAAAAAGGAACTTTTTCATGCAAAGATTGCAAGCAGTGTCGATATATTAGTAATACTTCCTTTGTGACGTTGAAACACCTGAATAGAACACTCTGGGCACATAAGTATTACAACTGCAACAGTGACCATGTTGTCTATTTGGCGACATGTGTCACATGTGGAAGTTATTATATAGGCAAAACAATAAGATTTTTGAAAAGACGCATTTACGAACATGTCTTGGCAATAAAAAATAAGGACACTAACAATTCCTTAGCAAGACATGCCCAGACTTGTGACAATTTCAAGAAGTTTGAATTTTTTGTATTAGATCAAACAGACAAAGGAGTGCTGAATGGTGACATTAATAATAAATTAGAACAGAAGGAGACTTTGTGGCAGTTATTATTAGGGGCTGATTCTTCCCCAGGGCTAAACGATACTATTAATATCAAATATTTTTTATTATATAGGTAGTATATTTAGTAGTATATTTAATACCTATTAGGTTCAGATGTTGGTTAGTTCAGCTCCAATCAGGGTTATGAAGTTTTAATACACTAGTTAATAATAGAAGGGGTATTGAGAAATGAAAAGTTTCAACATCTGTGATTATGTAAATAGGACAGTTGTTTTTAAGGTACATGATGGAGTTACATAGATATAGATTCATTAGTTGATAGTAAAAGGTTTATTATATGTTCATGTACTTTTTAAGTTTTGACAATTTGACAATGCTTATATTTAGGTATATGAACATTCGACAGGTTCAATACATCTATAATGAATGTATTTTGGGATTTTGCACATTCAACTATTTATCTTAAATATTTAAACAAACAAAGAAAAAATACATTTGCTTCCATGTAGAGTTTTAACAGATAGACCTGAGTCTAATTTGGTTACGTGGAGAATTTCGCAACATTTAAAGACAAATGAATCATTCTTACAAACGTGTTGTAATTTTTTATTTTCACACATATACATAAATTTCAAATTTTGTAAACAAATTATAGTAAAATATGCTCATAGTACATTGTCACAAAGAGAGAGTATAACTAACGGTTTTTAATGATGTTTTTACAATACATCAATGAAGTTAAAATAGTTCATTTTCTGTTTGAAAAAACAAAGACATTTAATTTTATGTATTTGTCATTTTACATCACTTCCTGTTTTGTGTATAAAAACGGGAGCATGGGAGAGTTCCCGTTTTTCTGATGAAGTCCATGTTTTTAAATAAAGTGGAAGAAAGCGCTAAACTACATCTACTTGCTTGTCATCTTTTCGCAAAGCCCGAGCCTTCTGTTCTGTGGTTTCGGTTATATAGAATTATCCTTTTTTTTTGGGGGGGGGGTCTGTTTTAGCTTGACTGAAGGTATAGAATTCTGCTCAGTTTGTATATTTTACATACTTCCTAGCTTCATGCCCTTGGAATTCAACCTTTTAGGCAACTGATTCCTTCTCTTGAGTGATTCCTTCTCTTCATTTCTGCTAGATACTTCTATTCTCTGTTTTGCAATGCATTCAGGCTGCAATATTTTATGGTATAACACCTTTTCTTCTACTGTTTCTGTTCCTGCTATCTGCTTTACCATAATTTTATGTTGTCATATATCTCTTTAAATGGCGTAGGATTATGTCTCTGTAACCAATCAAATTTTAGTACTAACAGTATTCCCTGGTCCTTATTGGACTCCTATACTCTTATGATTGTGGTTGTGTAGTTACATGGTTTTGCACTTATCATGTCCTCAAGCACTTGGGTAACTGAAACGAACGAGTATCTCTACTTGCCAGAAATACCATCTCCTCACATCAAGTTACCCATGACCTCAACTTGGAGGTACAAATCTCTTTTAAAGAATCAAACTGTCACTTCATTGCTAGCTAAAAATCCCCACAGATGCCCCCCCCCCCAAATATTATGGAAATTACATTAGCATTCATTTTGAGGAGAATATCAAAAGAAATGCATTCTTAATACCCAAGCATTTATTAGCTCACTGGCACCACTAAAAATGGATACATTCCACATTTCCTAGACTTTGCTAATGTCAATGTGCTAGAGCAAATTGTAAAACTACTCACCAGAAACTCTAATATCTTTAATTTGCTCCTTACCAACCTAGCTCCTGTCTGTATCCTACCATATATCTCCTCATCCTAGCCTAAATCTGACTACAAGTCAGTCATGTTCTCTGTCAGGCCTAGTGGTACCATCCCACCACCAAGTGAGATCATCTTTCGGGACATCACCAGGATAAACCTATGTCAGGTTGTAGAAGATCTGTACAAAATTCCCAACAATACCCTTCAAATGGACCCAAATGGGTAGTCTGCCAGATTCACTTCTGACTCTTACGAGCATCTAAACAGCTGCATAGAAAAGTCATTACCCATCCATAGTAAATTCAGGAATATTCTTCTCTGGTGGAACTCCCTTGTTAATAAACAATATGACAAAAGTAGGAGAATTATGAAAATTTATAAGAAATGTCCATCCACTTATCACAGTACTACACTGAAAAAATCCAACAAGGAACCTAAGAGTATTATTAGAAAGTTTCAAGCAGAGTATGAGCTTAAGGTCACTACAAATATCAAAGGAAACTACAAATGTTTATTCAGTTATATCAGTAAATTATGGAATTATGTCCACCAATGCACTGAGCTAATATAGAATGATATGACATATTCCACACACAAGCATATAACCAATATATTGTTACACAAATTTAGTGCTAACTTTATTTTATCATATCTATCCACATTGATCCCCCAGTATCCTTGAAAATTTAGTTTCCCATGAAATCGCCTTTTAACAACTCTTAAGTGCCCTGTCATAGACTTAAAATAATACCTGCATGGGACCATACAACTTGCCAGGCTGCATTCTCATCATTTCCAAGTATGCACTAGCCGGGCCTCTACTTAAAGTGTTTACCCTCAGCCTATCTGCAGGATTTATGCCTGATGCCTGAATAACAGCCTCTATGACTCCCATATAAAGGGGTGACCCCGTACAGATCCAGATAATTATATGCAGCCTCACTAGAACTCAAAAAACACAAGCGTATTTATCAGCATACGTATGATATCAGGAGGGCCAATAAGAAAAATGCCCTGGCTAGACATATTATAGAGTATCCACTGCATACTTTTAAATTTTCTGTTTTGGAACACGTATGTTTTGAAGGGACTAGGGGTGGACCTCTTGAGTTACTTCTTTAATACAAGGAATTACTCTGGCAATTGAGATGCAATGTTACCAGCAATTATGGATTAAATGACACATTATCCATTTCAAGTTATTTAAAACTGAAATCCGATTTCACTTGTAGTCACATAGAATAAACATGTACTGGTTGCATTAATGTAAATTTGCATTTACTGCATTCACCATGATTTTGGTTACAATGTTTTTATTTATATTTAGGTTAATTTATTGAATTGTTAACTACTCGTTATAACATTATATAAATGTTGTTAGATTATTGTGTATGTCCTAACTAGTAATTAGTAATATGCTTGGAATAGGAGACCCGGTTTTAAATCTTACTGTTAGGTTTTAACCAATTGGGATGTATGATTTAGACATGTGATAGGAGTATTTTTGTATTTAATGAGTTGTTTAATTAATTTCAATTATTCTGATGAAGTCTTGGGGCAAACGCCTGATGAAAGAGCTTAATTTAATAAAATAAGTTCAGTGGTTTCAAAGTCAGCTCTGTGGATTTATTTCTGAGTTTGGACTTGTATTTCTTTTACTGAATGTTAGGCCCGGCATGGGAAAATGTAAAATTATTTGTTAGGAAGTTGAATTTCAAAATGTTTTTCAACAATGACAACTTCACAAACACACTTGAATATAGGAAAATTAGTATATTCAACCTGCCCCAGAACCCAACCCTTCAGGTGTTTGAAAATGTATGTATGGAACAAATTAGAAGGTTACACCAGAACTATACGAAAGAGGCTTTCTACAACTTGCCTGTGACTGAAATGGAATTATTTCATGAAGTAGTCAATTGTTGTTCCATAAGGGTTATGAAACCAGACAAGGGAGGGGGACTGGTAATTATGAACCAAGGTAGTTACATTGATAGAATGCAAACTCACTTGTTTACTGATGCCTATGAGGAAATATCTAGAAATGAATTAAACATTTCTTATAGAAATATAGATATTATACTAAATGATTTATTGTTAAATGAGCAATTGTCTTTGAGTGAACCTAGCTTCCTAACACAAAAACATCCACGCATCCCCACGATATTTGGCATCCACAAAATACACAAATTTATGGAGGACCCTCCTTTTAGACCAATTCTGGACGTGAAAACCTCCAAAACCTTTAACTTTGCTAAATTTATAGACCATAATTTGAAGCATCTTCAGGGACAACAGGCCCATATACTAAAAGATTCATGGGATTGTCTTAAAAAACTTAACAACGATATGTTTAGTGAGAAATTAATAATGGTCATCATGGATATTAAAGACCTATTCACAACTATTCCCCATGATGAAGGTATTGATATGTTTTATGAACATCTATGTACTTTTTCCTTTGAAAGTCATTCTAGACTACTAATGTATAGGACCCTAATGGAGTTAATTTTACAGAATAATTTTATATTATTTGAGAATCAGTTATTCAAACAAAAGACAGGCGTTGCAATGGGGGCGGCATGTGCTCCTCCCTCCTGTTTGCTAACATCGTATTGACCCAGTGGGAACTGAATACAGTGTTTAAACATGAACTCTTTAAATACTGTAAATTTCATGGGAGGTTCCTAGATGATTTATCAATTTTCTGGCATGGGACAGAAGAACAACGTCAGCAATTTTTTGAGTTTATGAATACTAGTACTGGGTTCCTTACATTTACTATGGACTTTAATTTTGAATCTAGCAATTACTTGGATATTACCTTAAATAACGATATGGTAAACAAAAAAATTACTTCCACTTTATTTAGGAAACCTACTTATACTAACACCCTGTTGCACTATGACATTTGTCATCCTGTACATCAGAAGAAGTCTCTGGTGAAATGACAGGGTGTGAGATTATCAAGGATGATATCTGCGAACACAGTTTTCCTACAAGAAGTTGACAATTTGAGGACAATGTTTATTAGGAGGGGATACCCTAAGACATTTATGGAACCCATTTTTGAAGAGGTTATAAGAAAAAGATATAGTGGTCATTTTTATCCACTTTTGGGTTCCTTACTTGATAGATTGATGGGGGCACAGTGACCTTACTGACTGAAAACCTGGTTAGTAGTAGTAGTCCTTACACTGATGCTATGGTTCTTACTTTTAACACATTATTCTACAATATTAAGGAAGTTATTTACAACAATTGGATAGTATTTGGTACAGATGATAAATGTAAATCTAAGCTAGGGGACAAACCCTGTATAGTATATAGGAGAGATAGGTGTTTCAAAAATTTATTGGAAGGTAACTACCCTGGCAAGAAAGAAGGGTATATGCGTAAATGTGGAAGGTGTGCAGAGTGCCCCCTAGTATTAGAAATTAATATGGTGTATATCAGGGGATATGGAAAAGTTTTTTTGGCTAGGAAATACAATTGCCAGACTAAATGCCTTGTGTATACTGCAATTTGTCAAGTGTATGAACGATTGTATATTGGCAAAACTATTAATATGTTACACAAGCATATTTATCAGCACACGTATGATATCAGGAGGGCCAATATGAAAAATGCCCTGGCTAGGCATATTATGGAGTATCCACAGCATGCTTTTAAATTTTCTGTTTTGGAACAAGTATGTCTTGAAGGGACTAGGGGTGGACCTGTTGAGTTACTTCTTGAATACAAGGAATTACTCTGGCAATTGAGATGCAATGCTACCAACAATTATGGATTAAATGACACATTATCCATTTCAAGTTATTTAAAACTGAAGTCCGATTTTCACTTGTAGTCACATAGAACAAATATCTACTGGTTGCATTAATGTAAATTTGCATTTACTGCATTCACCATGATTTTGGTTACAATGTTTTTATTTATATTTAGGTTAATTTATTGAATTGTTAACTAATTGTTATAACATTATATAAATGTTGTTAGATTATTGTGTATGTCCTAACTAGTAATTAGTAATATGCTTGGAATAGGAGGCCCGGTTTTAAATCTTAGTGTTAGGTTTTAACCAACTGGGATGTATGATTTAGACATGTGATAGGAGTATTTTTGTATTTAATGAGATGTTTAATTAATTTCAATTATTCTGATGAAGTCTTGGGGCAAACGCCTGATGAAAGTGCTTAATTTAATAAAATAAGTTCATTGGTTTCAAAGTCAGCTATGCAGCCTCACTAACCTTATATGCAAAGCTATGGAATGTATTGTAGCAGAACACATCTATGCAAACACAGGCATCTTAACTGATCCTGACCCCAAGCAGTTTGGTTTTGTGAAGGATGGGTCCTGTCTCCTGAATAAGTGGACAGTGGCAACTCAGTGCAAATTGCTTATCTTGATATGATGGCCAAGGCTTTTAACACTATTCCCTATGGTGTTATGGTTAAAAAAATTTAGACAAATTAAATGTAACCCCCTACATTATCCAGTTGATTGCATATTGGATAGCCGACAGATGTTAGGTTGTGAAAGTTGCTGGTACCATAACTGAACATAAAATGCTAAATAATAGCATTCCAAAGGGATTAGTGCTAGACCCTTCCCTGTCTGGCATTTAGTTTGCGGACATCCATTCCAATCTCTTAGAAGTATGGTTGACCAAAGTTGCTGATGACAACAAGTTGGGTACTGCTATCCAGTCATCTGCTGATAGTAAACAACTCCAGCAGGGCCTAGAATGTGCACATACTTGTACTGAAAATGCTCTCAAGTTAAATGCATAAAAGTGCAATGTCGTAAAATTACATTATAAATGGTACTCCTTTTCAGACAGACATGGTCATAGGAGATCTGGGTACTTATGTGAATGACTCCCTCTCATTTAAGTGTCATGTTTCCACTGTAGTCAGGAAATCCTTCTACATAGCTCAATTAATTTCCAATGGAATGTCTTCAAGATCCAAAGTAGTCATCCTACAACTGTACTCATCCCTTATCAGCCCCATCATTGAATACAATAGCCCCTTTAGTATGTACAATTCAAAGCAAATTGTTTAACTAGAAAGGTTTTAAAGTCCCCTTAACAAGAGAATTAATGACCTTAAATCCTTCAACTATCCCAAAAGATTAGCACATCTCTCTTTATACTTAGTAGCCTATAAACTACTCAAAGGTGACATGTTTCTCACTTTTTGAACCAAGAAAGGGTCAATCTTATTTGACCTGTTTCTTTGCAAAACCAGTGGTTCTATAAACACCAACACTAGAAACCCAAATCAGCATTAGCAAATAAACAAGACTTAATGCAGGTGGGATCCTGACTCGGGATATTCCTAGTCTGTAGAATAAGTTACCACAGCTGGTCAAAGTGCTAATTAGACTACTGTTAAGGTTAGGCTTGATGATTGGATGGGTAGACACAAATGTACAGCAGGACTGTCATGTACAGGCCTGCCTGAGTACTAATAAGCACTTAAGCTTTTAAGTGTGTCACTGTGAAGGCAAGACATCTTACCGACCCCATGATTGCTTGCCTAGTACTGTTCCTGTGTTCCTTTGTTGATGGTTGCCTCCCATCCGTTTCCAGGTTAGGTAGAAGTGTATCTCTACACTTACTCATTTGTAGGTCTCCTTAACCAGACACTGAAAAAGTGGCCTAACAGAAGGAATAATTTCTTCCCATTGCTTCCATACATCCTTTAAATGTGAAAAATATTTCCACTATCATATCATGTATTAAATTTGGAACTACAGCAATAGGATACCTAACCTTCCAAAACAAAGTTCTACTTCAGTAATGGTATACTGTTTCCTCTTTCTGAATACAGACTGCTTTTCTTGAAGATCCTCTTTTTATTTACATACTGTGCTTGATTGTACAGCATGAATCCAGTAGTCTCCGCATTTCAATACCATCAGTTTAAGACACAGCACCTAATTAACCTTGCTGGTGCTTTGTAGCAAATGGTTGACTGTACTGTTCTTGCAGAACGTTCGACACATTTCACAGGCATACTTACATTAGTTGCTTGCTTTTGATGGTTGTAGTTTTCATAGATATAACAAAGCTACCATCACTAGATCAAAATCTAGATGTGTGACTTTGTTGCGCATACCACCTCACTAATTCATGCTAACCATAACATTTCATCCTGTACCTTACAATAGAAACATCCTTTCTTTATCACTACCACTAATCAGGCAAATTATGTCTGAATGTGCAGTGGGGTTTTCATTAATGTATCACAAAAAGTATTTGCTCCTTGTTGGTCATAGGTTCATAGGTTGGTACTAGGCTATCGGCCCTAGGGCCTATACAAGCCTAGCTGTAACAATTCCATGGCTATTTCTTCCCACAGTATTTACTTCCCTGGACCCCTGTCTAGCAGGGCGACTGACGTGATCCCCGGGGTGAATTTCCTATCTCCCATCCAGTCATCAAGATTCCTTTTGAAGAGGGCCAAAGAGGTGCTCTGCTTGACATGTATGGGCAGTCTATTCCAGAGATGGGGAGTCTCTGGGTCAGGAACCTATTCCTCCAGCATGTTTTGTTCATTGTGATGACAAGATTTAGATCCCTGGAGCATGTGTCTCTGAGGGATTGGGATTTCTTTAAGTGTAGAAATCCCAAATGCCCACGCTCCAGCCTGGACCACTAAACTCAAAATGAAAACAGCCCCCTGGCTTACCAAGGAGACTAACAATTGAATATCAGAAAGAAACAAAGCCTGGTATCACTGGAGAGCCACAAAAACTCCAGCAGCTAAGGAACAATTCCAAAAACCTAGGAATGAGACAAAAAAACAGTTCTGCTAGATAAAACGAATTATTTCCTACAGCTACAAAACAAGCATCACAACAACCCAAATAAATTCTGGGCAAGAATAAATAAGCTGCTCCACTGTGGCAGACCCTTCATCCCACCTCCAACCTCCACTGGTGAAATCACAAATATACCAGACACATTTAACAAATACTTCATAAAAACTATTTCTAATCTTATTCAAAAACAGCCCACATCCACCACCACTAATTACCCAGAGCCTATAGATAGACCCAAAACAACCTTCCAATTTCAAACCATCCCTACCAACTATGTCAAAAGGTTGCTATCCAAACATAAACCTACTACACTAGCAGCTGATGGGATACCTGCTGAATACCTTCAGTTGGCTGCCAATGAACTTGCCTCCCCTGTATCCATCCTTCTAAACAGATCTATCTCAGAAACCTCAATACCACCCATCAGGAAGACCTCCTGTATTATCGCCCTCATAAAGGCAGTACCTGCACCGATCTCACCAACTATCACCCCATAGCCATCTTTCCTACAGTGGCTAAAATACTTGAGAACTATATACACCATCAGCTTATGCCATACCTGCTTAACAACCAACTTCTCTCTCCTATCCAACATGGATTTTGGCCTTCTCATAGCACAACCACTGCCCTACTCTCTTTTACAAACCTCATCAACCAAAAACAAACACACAGGCATTCTAAGCATTAGCTTGGTTTCAGAACTATTTACAAGGAAGGCAACAAGCAGTTTGGTGGGACAACAACCTATCCACACTGCTACCCATCACCACAGGAGTCCCACAAGGTTCAATTTTAGGTCCCCTTCTATTCTCCATTTTCACCAATAACCTCCACAGCATCTGTCAAGATGCCACAGTTATACAATACACTGATGACTCAAATTTAGCCAATGATCCTCAGAAACTCCTCTCTATAACCCAAAAAGCCTTCCATACCACTGAAAACTAGTTTCCTAAAAAAACATAATGCTAAATCCCAAAAAAAACATACTGTTGCTATTTACACCTAAAAAATCTACCAGAATACCCAGCCCATTTAATATTGTGTTCAGGATGGGAGTGTCATCTCCCCTGACACTCACACTAAATTACTAGCAGTGACCATTGATAATAACCTCAAATTTGACCAGCAAATAAATCAAACCATTAATAATATCCACAAAAAACCGGGCATACTATATAAAAATAAACAATTTCTAACACAACCTGCTAGGATAACAATTGCACAAACTCACCT